>NW_024349142.1:463617-655577 GCF_902729225.1 Pteropus medius | reverse complement strand
CTTCCTTCCTTCCTTTCTTTCTTTTCTTTCTTTCTTTTCTCTCTCTCTCTCTCTCTCTCTCACACACACACACACACACTCACACGCACTTGCACACGCACACGCATCTCATCAAATCCTAACAGGGCCAGCAAACAAGGGAAGAGTCGGTCTGTCTTTCCCATTATTGGTGGTCTGGATCCGCGGGAGAGTGATGTGGGTTTCCATGGCAATCACCCAGTTCTCAAAGATGTTAAGAAAAGACAGGTTGGCTGCCCTAGAATGAATCTGGGTCCTTTCTCTCAGAGAAGAGGACTCTAGTAGCCACCCAGGGCAACGCGGAAGGAGCTTGACATCACTTATAGGAAAAATGTTATTATGATGATAATAACATTACCCGCCATTCCTCAGCCTCCTCTCTGGGGATGGGGGACTGAGAAGAGGAGGAGGTGTCTCTCCTGCTGCTGAGAAGTCTTCAGGAGTTGCCTGTGGTGGAGTAGGATGATGGCATGCTTTAGAGCCAGTCCGCCTTAGGTCTGAATCACAACTATTTACTGGCTGTGTGAACCAGGTAATTTTGTCTAATAGTTATCAGAACAGTGGCTGCTGTGTGCCAGACATTGGGAATTAGGGATCAGCAGGACAATTCATATCTCATCTCTCAGAGGGGGCTTATTGTCTCCAAATCCCTTTTTTAAAATTATTATTTTGTTTTATTTCTTGGAGATTAGTAAGTAAACACGTTTTTTTTGTCAAAGATCAAAACATTGATAAAGCAAGATTTCCTGCTGATCTCACTGCTCAACTCATCTCTGCTCTAGAGGTGAGTGACTGTTGTGGATTTGGAATATTCTGGGGGGCACTTTTCCTTTTCATTTACCTGTGTATCTCTGCCTTTAGAAATAGATGTAATTTGTGTCTGTGTATCTGGGAATGAATGCACTGATTCTGAGCCCCACTTGCTTTATTCATAGAATTAGTCTGGCTAATATTACCTATCCCATAATTTATGCCAAATGTGTATCACCCTCTTACTATGAAATATGCACTATTGTTATTGAATAAGTCATAATAATTAAATCTATATATCATGTTTCATTGATGCTAAGGTGCACTTTTTTATATTCTAAAATCTCTGTATTGAAATATGTTTTTAAATTGTCAATATTTTTGGATTTTTTTAGTTTGTTTCTTTTTTAAGATTTTAACTATTTATTTTATATAAATAATACACGTGGAAGCAAAATTGTCACATTCCTGGCATGCCATAATCAGGAAGAAAAGTCAGTTTGTACCCTGGGATGAACCAAATATAACAGGACCACCCTGACTAGTCCTGGTCCTCAAATAATAAAACATTAAGCACTTCCTGTGCTTAATTAAGTAAAAACATCTTTATCCTTGATTTTTGTCATTCTGAGATTTGAAGATGTGTCATGAACTTTCTGGCTGTGATAATCATTTAATAAAACTACTAGTTTTTTTTTTATCATGAATGAACAGATGCAACTCTGATAAACTTGGTAATCTGTGAGCTTTTTCTTTTTAAATACTTTTTGTGTTTTTAATTGGCAAGTCTTCACACACACATCTGTACACCCATGGAAATCATCTGACATTGATTTTGTGTTTCTGTATTTTCCTATAAGTGATATCAGACTACATCAGTGGTTTTGCAACTTGCCTTTTTCGATGCAATGATGTATCATCGAGACCTTTCCATATCAGTTCACAAAGATCTGTTTTGTTCTATAAAATGATAATAATAACATTACCCAACTGTAGTGAGGACACAACAAGCTCTCAATAAATGTCACTTCCAAGTGACTGGATGCTTCAAGGATTTAGGTGACTAAGTGAGCTTTCTCATTTCAGTCAACCTTCTTTTTTCCTACAGAATAAACTGAAGAATTTTTAATAGTATTAAAACAAAGTCTTTGGCAACCGATTGCCCTGGGTTAAATCCTGACAGTGTCATTTGCAAGTTGAATTTGGGGCTCTTCCCATGTGTCTGAGGCTCCCAAAGGATCACCTTTTGGAAATAACCTAAATGTCTGCCAGTTGAGGGAAGGGGCACAATAACTAGATGCATTTACACAGTGAGATTAATTCTCTACAGCTTTTTAAAAGAATGAAGTTGATTCTTTCCTTGTGGGATGATCCTTACTTACAGGAGTCCTTGCTTGGTGCCACACAACTCCACAAAAGGATAGAAAGTGGATAAGAGTTGGCTTTCAGTGGATCTAGCTGATCAAAGAGCTCAAACCAGAGCCTCAAACCTTCTTGACTCTTGAAGAGTTGTGGAAATCATCCTCTTAAGGGAAGAAGGTATGCCTCAGGCATTCTGGGTGTCTTTTGCAATACCCAGAACATAGTGGGTATTTTATGAATGTCTGTCTCTTGAATGATGGGGGGAGTTGTGGCTTACCTAATGATCAGGTCTTCGGGAAGAACAAACATATTCTTTTATTCATCCATTAACTCCAGATTGGTTAGATTTTATGCCAGAGGCTTATTCTTGAAGACCTTGTATAATTCAAAATTGATCCTAAGAAAAAGATGATTAGCATTACTGTTCACCAGCTAAAGTGATACTAAAATAACAAACGCAGTTTACAATTAACGCAATTGGTCATATTGAAAGTATAGATTTTTGAGGAATTTTAAAATTGCAAGTCTTCTCATTTCAAAATATGCTCATGATCTAAAATGTTTCTAACTCAAGCAAGCATGAAATATATCCACGCTGTATTTACATAAATTACAGTAATATATTTCTTGTGACCCCACCTCACAGCATAAACACTAGTGCCTTTCCAATAACTCACTTATACCTTTGTAGCACTCTCCTTTTCCCCCAACCCAAGGTAACCATCATCTTGAGTCCTGGACACATCTTTCTCTTGTGTTCCATTTTTTTGTTCATGTTCCCCCTCAGAGATGTTTTGGAAACTCCGTGTTAATAATTTGAGTCAGGTGGTAGCCAGACTCTGCCCTTCTAAGAGCCAAAGCTGCCTCTTAAAAATGACGCTGCAGTTTGCAGTTTTTGCCCTCATTTGCTTTCATTCCACGCTACCCACAGCCCAGAGAGCTTTGTTACCAAGCAACAGCAGGGCTTTTCCTAGGCAGTTGGGTTCTTTGAAGAGAGAGAGAGAGAGAGAGAGAGAGCGAGCGAGCGAGCGAGCTCTCTAGCCATCTAGTCTGCCTAGAGATTCGGCACCAGGGACAGCTCATAATTTTCAGCACCACGGACAGGTCTGCCCTGGAATAAGGGGTTCAGTACCAAGGACAGGTCTCGTGGTGGGTCTAGGCGCAACGGACAGGTTTGCCTAGTGGTTGGGAGTTCAGCACCGCGGACAGGCTCGTGTGAAAGGGGTTCAGCACAACGGACAGTACCTAGAGCCAACTTTTCCCACGGCCTCTGCTAGATGTATGTTCTCTTCTGAGCAGATTCCTGAGCCCACTTCCTAACCCTCACCCCAGAGTCTCTCTCTGAATGCTGGCATCTCAGGAATCCAGGCTCTCCTGGTTTTAACCTCAGAAATGCAGGCACTGGATACTTAACATCCCCCAAAGGGAATTCTGGATCTTCTCCACAGACAAAAAAATCTTGACCCTACTGAGTACACTACAGGGCACTCAGCTGCTCAAGCTTCAAGTCCAAGAGTCTTCCATGAGTCCTTCCTTCTTCCCATTCTTCATGGTCCTCGCATCAGTAAGTCCTCTCAGCTCCATCTTTAAAGTATATTCTGAATCTGTCCACTGGTTTTCACTCCCACTGCCACCACCTCACTCTCTGCCCTTGTCATTCTCACCTAGTTTATTGCAACAGCCTCCTAACTGGTCTTCCCACTGCACCCATTTCTCCTTCTAGAGCACACCCCACGCAGCAGTTTCATTGATGACCTGAAAACATAAATCAGGTGATATCACACACGTCCTCTGTACCCTTCCACGACTTCCCAATTCACCTGCGATAACATTTGCAGATGTTACTGTGGCTTTTGAGAGCCTGAATGCCCCTGCCTGACCACTCTGGACACACAGGCCAGGGGAAAATATCTGCCCCAGACAGAGAAACAGGTGAAGAATCAGTATCCAGAATATATAATGAAAGCCTAAAAATAAATAACGACTATAGAAACAAATAAAATGATTCAGGGAGGGTACAAAAAGGCGATTCACAGAAGAGAGAAGAAACCTAGTCAACAAACATGTAAATTTGTTCCACCTCACTGGTAAGCAGGAAAGTGACAATAGTACTGACTGTAAAGGGAACTCTTCCTTCCCTCGTCTATGGTTTTGTCATATTTAAAATTTTGATGTAGCCTCTATGAGAGCATTGGAGATAGCCTCTGTATTGTCAAGGTAAATAATAATGATAATAAGAGCAGCTATTAGCTATTAAGCAGTTTGTAGGCATTATTGGTTTTTTACCTTCACAGCAATCCCGGGAGATGGTTTACATATTACGCCCACTGAATAGAATGGGAAACTGAGGCACAGAGATAAGTGACACACCCAAGGGCACACTCGCGGCAAATGGCAAAGTCAACATCTGACCCCAGGGTCTCCGGACTGCCACCCCCTGCCTAGCTCCTTCCTCCTCCCTCCCCCACCCCACACATGGGTTGTGGACTACAGAACCGCCTAGGAGCCTGTGCGAATTTGTTGTCTTAGCGAAACGTGGATATAACCTCCGTGGGGCGTGGACAGCTAGTCCCACTGTGGCCGACCTCACTGCAAGCAGAGCAAACCCCCCGCCCCCAACACACACACAGACTGCACTGCGGACATGTCGTCACTGTTGCCCCTCCGCTCCCTTCCCCACCCTCCTGCAGGCGCAGGCTCCCCGGGGAGGGGGGAGGAGAGATGGAGAAGGCCGCCCACCCTGCCCTACTTCCCCACCCGCACCTCCCACCCGCAGCCTCGGCGTCTGCGCAGCTGAGGTTGTTGCGGTGCCAGCTCTGCAGTGCACCGACAGGGTCTGGTTGGGGAGGGTGAGTCCTTCCAGGTTCACAGCGGGCGGAAGGGAAGCGGGGAAATGACGGGGGAAATGGGGCTGGGGGCGCGGCGGTGATGTGGGACGCGCGATAGTGTGAATGTGTATGCGTGTGCCTAGGGTGAGGGAGCTGGAGAATTCTAGGGTTGCGGGTTTGGGAAGGAGTCTCCAAGTCCAGCCGGTGGGCGAGGCCTGGGTTGGGTCTGTTCCTCCGCCAAGCGCGATCCATCCACCCGCCGGCGGATTGCACTTGAATTTCCGCGTTGGCGCGAGGACCACAGGATGACCTAGCGCTGAGTGTCGGTCTGTGTGTCTGCGTGCCTTTGGGGTCTCTGTGCACACGCATGCTATGGTCTCGGGGGCTCCTGTCTGTGTGTGCCCTCCCCGTGTGTTCCGCTCGCTGTGTCTGTGCGTCCTTCCGCGTGTATCCCGCGGACGTGTGCGCTCTGTGTGTCTGGGCTCGTGTGTACGCTCCGTAATGGCTTGGTGCACAGGACCAGGGTCACACAGGGTTCGCCTCCCCGCCCACCTATGAGCCAGCCGTGTGGCTTTCATCAAGGGCCTTCACCGTCCATACGGTGGAATCATCCGTGCCTGTCTCGGAGAATTATGGCGTCGGGTAGATTAGAAAAAGAACGCGGAGCGCCCGGCGGTGCCTGACGCACTGGGGTGCTCCAGGAAACAATGGCTGCGGATGCTGCGAATACTGTTATTGTGGTGGTGGTGGTGGTGGTGACTGGTCTCTGTCCTTTCTTCCCAGCGGAAAGACCTGTTTGTTATTTCAGCGAGAGCACTGAAGCTGTGGGTGTCATGTCGGTGCCTTCACACACGCACCCCTGTCATGCCCGCAGCTTTCTTCCTGTCTCCTCTCCTCCCCCTTTCTCCATTCAGGCAGACCCAGCTTCTTCTGACCTGGACCCCGTGGCTTCTGTCTTCTCCCTGTCACCCCATCACCTGCATTTTCTCCTCTTCCTGTGCCTTCTTGCCCCTTGGCCTAAACACATGATTAATTGTGTCTCATACTGAAAATAAAATAGTAAACAAAACAGCACCCCTACCAGTGCTCTCTCACTTCTTTCCATCAAGGCCATTTAATTTTTTTCTTGGAAACTGTTGTCTGTGTCTCCTCTCCCACACCCTACAATGTAGGGCCTACATCTACCCCAACCCACACTGAGATTGCAAACTGGCATTCCCAGGGTCCAACTCAGCCCACTACCTGTGTTATTTGGCTCACACAGTGTCTTCCTTTTAAACACTGGAAATAATTGTTGGCCTTTCAAAATGCAGAAGGTGTCATCTAAAATTACAGATTTCGTTATCCTGTGAGAAGTCAGAACTTAAGCCATACTGGGCACACATTTTTGCTCGGTGAACATCGGCTGGGCTGAATGGGGCAGCTTCATCAGATAGGATGCCCAATCTCTCCTTTACCACAACTACTCCACTACTCCCAACGCCTCTCCCCACACCATGCATCATTTGCCATTGGTTTGTGTTTCCCTTACATTAGAGAAAAGTTTATCT
Source organism: Pteropus medius (assembly GCF_902729225.1). Lineage (NCBI taxonomy): Eukaryota > Metazoa > Chordata > Mammalia > Chiroptera > Pteropodidae > Pteropus > Pteropus medius. The sequence continues at coordinate 649,069 of NW_024349142.1, read as the reverse complement.
GTTTAACGCCAGGACTTTATAAAAGACCCCAATGGTGTTGGTGATCCAGCCGAACCAGGTTGAAAACAACACAACAAAACTTATGTACTGTGCAGTTCCCAAAGCCAACAGTTATTTCTATGTATATTGAACGCGTGTGCAGCAAAACACAAGTTTAAACAATGTGTATCTTGTTTTAATGTTCTGTTTAGTGAAGTCTAAAACACACAGAGCAATGGGCGTGAAGTGTCCAGTTCATTGAAGGTAGAGCTCAATTAATTTGCACAAAGGTCTTCACCCTAGGGCCACCATTCGGGTAAAAGGTATAGAACACCTCAACCCCCCTCCAAAAAAAAAGTTTCCTGTGCCCCTCCCCACATCCCCAGCCAGATACAACCACTCTTATGACTTCTATCAACATCAAAGCATTTTGCCTGTACCAGGCTTTGTTTCTAATCAATAAAAATCACACATACGTCCTCCTTTTTGTCTGGCCTTTCTCACTCAATCTAATGTTTTTAAACTCATCTGTATTATCTGTATTGTTGTATGTATCCTTTTATTGTTGCTTTCATTCCTGAGTAACACTCTGTTAATGAATCAACTGTGGTTTGCTTATCCATTCTCTCGTTGATAGGCATCCAGATTCTTAATGTTTTTTTTTTATTACACATATGCGTAGCTTTAACTGTGAATATAAGCTGTTTTATATTACAAATATAGCTGATAGCAACATTTGAGGACAAGTTTTTGTGCAGACATGGGTTTTCATTTCTCTTGAGTGAGTGTCTAGGAATGGAACCGTGGGGTGCAGAGTGTGTGCATGTTTTACTTTAGAAGATTTCTCCAAATCAACAATGGTGCCTGTAGATCAGGGACCTGAAGGGCAAGACGCGCTGGGGGTTGGGAAGTTGGCAGAGGCATCTGGGAAATGAGTTTGAATTTTGGTTTCAGGGGCCTGTGAGACACCCCTTCCTGTAAAGAAGACTCCAATGATTGGTCATTTAGGAGAAAAGAACATATTCCACATATCTGTAATAGATGTGTTAGATGTACTATGAAAAAGTTTCACATACACTCATAGGTGCAAAGATAGCACCATGTGCCACCATCTCTCCACTTCCTGGGTGCAGCAGTCATCATTTGCATGTTGGCTCTGACCCCCTTGCATCTATTTCTTTTTCATTTTAATTAAATGTATTGGAATAACATTGGTCAGTGACATTACATAAATTTCAGGTGTACAGCTTTATGCTATGACCTCTGTGTACTCCATTAGGTGCTTACCAGCCCAAGTCTAATCTCCTTCCATTACACAGATTCGTAAAGCTATCTGTACTCCGATGTTCACTGCAGTATTATTTACAAAAACCAAGGCATGGAAACAAATTGTGTCCATTATCTATTTTTTATCTCACTACAGGAGTATTTTAAAGCCCATCTCAGTCATCACGTCAACTCACCCACACACTGCAAAAACGTCTCTTTAAAAAAAAGGACATTTTCTGATCTATCCTAAAGGTCATTTCACACTCCAAAAAATAGATGACAATTTCTTGGTATCGTTGAATTCTCAGTCCATAATCAAATTTCCTTGAGTGTCTTAAAAATATTATTTTTCACAGCAAATTTCTTGAATCTGATTCCAAACATTGTCTCACTTGAGGTCCCAACTTCTCTTTGGAGTCCCACGATTTTAAAATCTGGTATAACAGTTTCTATTTGAATAAACCTAAGCAGAATTTACTCCTTTTTAAATAAAATATTACTATTCTCAAGGGCAGGCAGTGGGTTATGTAATGCAAGTTTGGTAATACATACAATTTTCTAGAAGAACATAAAACCAGCTTTAGCGTCTCAAGGTAAAGGGCCGAGTGATCATACGTTATTGTAGTTCAGATAGCTTCTTGTAAACAACCTCCTGAGTTTCAGGTTGACAAGATATAGAATGAGAATATTAAAACATATTTAATTTTAAATTAGACTTTAAATTTAAATTAAACCTGGCAAATATTTTTTTGTTTTTGTTTTTTAAATAACAAGAAAGCAGAAAGTCAGGGCTGCAGGAGGCTGGTGGGGAGACAGGTCCTTCTCTCTGCACCCAGAGAGATGCTGGGGCTGACTGTCTTCTAAAATCTTCCGGCTATACACTTTGGGACATGGAATGTGTGTGTGTCTGTGTACACACGCTCATACACATATGCACACACATGCCACCCTCTCACCCTCACCTCAAAACCCCTTACTCCCTGTCTTGCTTTATTTGTCTCTGGAGCACTGATCACCATGTGACACACCACCTGTCTCTCTTGCCTCACTAGAATGTAAGTCCTACGAGGGAGGGAGCTTCGTTTCCATTACTGCTGTGTCTGGGCACCTAGAAAACATGCTCGGCACACATTTAGCACTCTAAATATTTGTTGAATGATTAAATGTCTGTCAGTCCTCAGGTTCCAAATCCTGTGCCTGGGGACCCTAAGACCCTTGGACGGGGGGAGAAGAAGCCCGCCTTGGACACACCTGCTCCCATGGAGATGCAGAGCCTCAGGCCTGAGCACGTCCGGGAGCTGCTTGAGCCCGAGAGGACCAAGATGCTGCTGCCTAGGGAGAGCAGGGCCTGGGAGAAGTGTGCCACCTTCACCAAGGACTGGGTGGCGGTGGAGGTGGGGACCTCCATCTGTGACGGTGATGAGAAAGGTGAGGGGACAGGGGTCCCCTGGGAGGTGGGGGAAAAGGTCATGGCAGAACCTGGGAAAGACAAGACATTCATTCCTTTATTCACTGATTCCGTGAATTTTTACAGAGCCCTGTGTCAGTCAGCTTTTGCTGTGTAACCAGTTACTCCAAGACACAGTGGTTTAAAGCAACAACCATTCTCTGCTCATGATTCTACAGGTCAGCAATGTGACATGGTCTCAGGGGACAGTTCCCCTGCTGCCTAGACAGCTGCAGGGAACTGGCAGGGCAGCTGGTTGATCTAAGATGACCTTAATCACATGTCTGGCCAGTTTGATGGTGCTGACTTCAGGCAACGTGTCTCCAGCAGGCTGGCGCAGACTTCTCATGGGGTGTTTGCAGGGCAAGAGAGAGAAAGCCTCACTTCACAAGCACTTTGAAGCCTCTACTGGCAACCCGGTTGCCCATGGGCCATTGGTCAAAATGAGCCACATAGTTAAGCTCAGCATCAGTGAGGGAGGGGGCTGTCCAAGGATGTGGACACAGGGAGCAATGCACAAGTTGGAGGCCACTGGGGACAACAATCTACCACAAGCACCTACTACGTGCCAGGTGCAAGAGGTCTAGCAGTGAGCAAGATGGCCCTAAGAGAGCTCAGATTCAGTGGTGAAAACAGACCATCTTTTTATTTATGAAATAAAAAGTAATGTCTGATGAGAGGTGTGAAGACAGTAATGGGATGATTGATGGAGAGCGACTTGCATGGGGTTGGGAAGGTGAGAGGTGCACGAGGATGCGGTTGTCACATGCGCTGGGGGGAGAGTGTTGATGGCAGGCAAAACTACACATGTGACCACCTGGCAGTGCCACCGAGCTCGCTGTTTGAAGAACGAGGGACAGGGCCAGCGATGGCGCAACTTGTAGGCCTTGGCCAGGAGTTTATATGTTATATGAGTCTTTGGAAAGCCTGGGAAGGTTTTGAAGAGGACAGGCTCGCCTTTGCATTTCAAAAAGATTCCTCTAACCCAGTGGTTCTCAACTGGGGGTGATGTGGCACCCCACCACCCCTCCTCGGGGTACTTAGCAGCGTCTGGAGACCTTTGGGGTTATCATTTACTGGGGAGACGCGACTGCCATCTCGTGGGCAGGGGCCAGCTGTGCTGCTAGACACCCCACAGAGCACAGGACAGCGGCCACCACGGAATTATGCAGCCCGAAATGCCAGTGGTGCGAAGTGGGGAAACGCTGTGTCCAGTGTGTGTGAGAACGTATCTTAGGATGAGGAGGTCAAGAGTGGAAGCTGGGAGTCCAGTTAGGACACTCCTGCAGCTGCCTGGGAGAGAGGTGACCTAGCTAGGTGGGGTGTTGGTGGACATGGAGTGAGCACAGAGATCTGAGAATCAGAGGTCTTGCTGGTGGGTGGGGCAGAGGGGAGGACAAGAGCAATATCAAGGGTGAGTTCTGGGATTTGGGCTCAACCATTGCTGAGATGGGGACCCCTGAAATTCATTTCCACAGCAGAATGGGGCTGGACCATCTACCAGGAGCAGGGTCCTTCCTTCCCCAGGGACGAGCAGGCCAGGGACAGGGATGTAGGTAATATGGACACCAGTCTGGAAGGGAGGAGGAGGTGTCAGGCTCCTAGCGGGGTGCAGCTGCAGGAAGGTGAAAAATGCTGACTTTTGGCCTGCCCCCTAGTTCTGTGCAGCCTCGGGGTGAGACTGATGTTGAAGTTCAAATGTGGAGAGACCCCATGGAGGCTGGGAGCTAAGGAAGCCTTCACTGTCCTGGTTTAGTTCTGTGGCTTCTTCTGCTGCTTTCTCACTCAGTTTTAGCCAGAAGCCTGAAGAGAAGGCACTATCTTACTAGTTTGACAGGTAAAGAAAAGACAGAAGCTCAGGTAGCAGAGCACATCAAGTGATCCAATTTAAGTCTTCCAGGTAGTTTGTGACAGAAATAGGATCAGAACTCAAGTCTCTGATTATCTCTGCCTGACCTTGGCCAGATGTGTGTGTGTGTGTGTGTGTGTGTGTATGCGTGCGCGCGCGCGCGCATGCATGCACATGCGCACACACATGTGCAATGTGTGTTAGGATATTAGGAGAAAAGGGATAAGGTGCTAGGTGGGAAGAGAATGCAGAGCCCACACAGCTGGCGCAGTCACTCACTCACAGCTTCTTCCCCTACCCCCACCTCTGCCCAGGTCTGTCTTCTCAAGAGACTGGGCTTCCTCAGGAGTGGAGCTTGGTGGAGGAAGACTCAGAGGAGTCCCAGGTAAGTTGAGGTTCCCTCCTCTTTTACAAATGTCCTGCCCTGCAGAACTCAGTGGATTTTCACAGTCCATCCTTCAGCTAGGAATTTCCCTGCTCCACTAATGCCTGTTTGTGGATGTGAGCCCCAAGTGGTCACCCACAGGAGACAGGATGCATTCCTATTGCAGTCAGACAAGGTGTGGAAGGTCTCCATGTGGTGTGTGTAACTCCTACCACTCTCCACCCTTCACTCATCAGTTTATCATAACTTAACCATTCTTTTATCTGTCCCCTCATTCAGCCACCCAAACTTTTATTTGTCTACTCATCCACATATCTACCCATTCATCCATTCTTCTGTTCATTTGTCCATCCATCTACCTCATCTATCTGTCCACTCATCCATCCATCCATCTAAATTCATTCTATCTATCTATCTATTCATCTATCTATCTATCTATCTAATATCTATTCATCATCTATCTATCTATTTATTTATTCCATTTGGTTTTTATTTGTTTCATTCATTCGTCTACCATTGAATCCTCTCATCTACTTCATCTACCTACCTATCTATTTCCATTCTATTTCCATTTGTTAAATATCTATTGATTATTCATTCGTTCTTCAATTCCTTTTTATTCACTAATTCTCATTCATATATATATTTCCATCTTAAGTATCTAGTTATTTTATATATTTCTACTATCTACCACTATCTATATGTAGTCAATTCATCTATTCACCCCTACTATTTATTTTATGTACTTTATTATCTAATATTACTCTATTTATCCACACACCCATTTATCCATCAGCTGCTTGTTGGTCATGGTAGGGACTTGGCCACTATTCAACCACCCATATATCCACTCACCCATTCATCCATCCATCTACCAGCCCATCCACTGATCTATCCATCCACTATTCATTCTTCTACCCACTCATCCATCCATCCATCCATCCATCCATCCATCCATCCATCCATCCACTAATCAACTACTAGGTTTTAATCCAGATCCTGCGAGTGAAACCAAACAGACTTATCAAGCACATTCCTTTGTATTGTTTCCTTTGGTGGGGCATAAGACATTAATATGTGAAATAATAATCGTAATTCTTTTATTTAAACATTTTTTAACATGTTTCCTTTGGTGGGGCATAAGACATTAATATGTGAAATAATAATCGTAATTCTTTTATTTAAACATTTATCTTATTAGAAAAATCACATAAGTACCCTAAGCAGCACATGATGATCCCATCTCCCAATCATATGTCTGAAATCCAGCTCAGATTAGTTTAAGCCAGAAAAAAGATATATTGACTCACAGCATGGGGAGTGAGGCAAGCTAGGGTGGTGCAGAAGCAAGTGCTGGTCACAGTGGGGTGGCTCAGAGAAGATGTTAACTCTGTGGCTGGGAGGCTTGTTCTAGAATGTCCTAGACAGCAGGAGACAGCACACCTGGGGTTTGGGAGATGAGTGAAAATTTCTCAGACAGAGCAGAGGAGGGAACAACATGTGCAATGACATGGAGGCATGACGGAGCATGCCTTTGGGGGAACATTGGACTTAGGGCAGAGCAGTGGGAGATGTGGATGAGAAGTGGGCTGGGAGGAGAGCATTCATTCATTCCACAGATGTGGGTGGTGAGAGAAAGGAATGTCAAGGGTATCACAGGTGGATGTCTGGAGAAGCCTGAAGGAGAAGGTGCAGGAAAACAGCATGGGAGCTTTTGGGGGCACAGGGGAAAGATTTGGGGATATTTGGGATATGACAAGTTTAACATGCCCATTAGACATCTAAGTGGAGATGGCAAGGAGACAGTGAGACTTATAAGTTGGGAATCCAGAAGGCGGTTAATCAACACACACACGCACACATTTGAGAGTCATTAGAGCAGAGATGGTGTTTATAATGGGCAAACTTTACAAATCACTCTGAAATTTTCATCACATGTACCATTGTTCTGATAATTCCTCTGCTAGAGAATAAGGATATTACATACTTTATCATCTATCTAGTCATGTCATTGTACAGTTTTTAATTCAAATGGCTTCTCAGTTGATGTGCCAGTCGTGTAATCCCATCTTCCTGCAGGTAACAGTGCTGGCTCCTCCCTTTCGATATTCATACCTTTTTTTTCTCCTCTGTTCTAGGGCTTTGTGGAATGGCCAAAAGCCCCACAACAAACAACTATACTCTTAATCCTCTGTGTGCTTTTCTTGTTCCTGGTTTTGACAGGGATGCCTATGATGGTTTACATTTAACTCCAGTGGTGGCCCTTGTTCCAAAAGGGACTCCTTGTGTTCCCTTAACATAGGGTCCTGGCTAAACACCAGGAATGGGTGTCGAATATTATCAAATGCCTTTTCAATGCCCATAGAGATTATTATTATTTTGTTGTTGTATTTCACCTTTTGGTGTGAGGTTTTACATTAACTGTATTGTATTGAAATTAAGACATCATCAACTGTAAAATGTAATATTTTGCATACCACTGAGAAAGAAAGAAATGCCACTTAATTGTAAGATGCCACCAACCAGGAAACACATTGTGACTTCAGAGAAGGTAAAAAAAAAAAAGTGTATCTTAGGCTTGATGAAATCTAATAGATTTCTTAATGTCAAATTATCTTTGTCTTCATAGGCTTGTGGAGTACCTGTCTTTTCAGAAGCTGAATTCTATTTCTAGATATTTTCTATATGATGCTTGCCTCTGTCTTCATACATAAGATGGGTATTGTCCTTGCCAAGTTTGGGTAACTTGGCTAAGCTTGCATCACAGAAGGAACTATTCTCATTTTCTATGCTTTTGAATATTTTTTTATAGCTTGAGAAATATCAATCCTTTGACATTTAGAAAGAATTCTCCAGTAAAAGAATCAGGTCCTAGAGCTATGGAGGCGGGATGTCTTAGCTAATTCTTGGATGGCTTTCTCAGTTTCTTGCCATGTTATCAGTTTATAAATCCGTTTTACTTCACTAATTTTTATGATTTATAGTGTTCTTTTATCCCCTAGAATATTCGTCTTTCCATTGAGCTTTTCAGGTGATTGGCTTAATAAATCACATTATTTTATAATTAAACAAAATTGTATTTTTCTTTGGTTCTATCCCCTTCCTTTTGGAAGAAACTTCTGTTTGTGGCTTACTTATCAGATTTTTCAAAGGTGTATCTAGTTTATTATTATTTTTCTGAAGAAGCAGCTTTAGGATTTATTTATGTCCATTATTTCTCTACTTTGTAATTTGTTTCTCTTTAATATGTGTTTGGTTTATTTTTTAATTGTTTCTATTCCTTGTCTTTATTTGTTTATATTTTCTTTTTATAAAATTATTTGCTAGAATATTATACTTAATAATGTAAATGTACTTCTGGTTATAGCCTTGACCACATCTTACAGTTTAATTATTCATGTTCTTGTTTATGTTGTTGTCTAAATATATCATAGTGTTTCTAAAGAGTGCTTTGAAACTCAGTGATTTGGTTTACCTAAATATAGGGGTTTTTTTTCTTGATTTACTGCACTGTGAACAGAGAATGTGGCCTATAATATATCTGCTTTCAAAACCTTTTTAAAAAGCTTTTATTGTGGCCTAGAACATATCCAAATTTGTATGTTTCATGGACGTTTAAGAAAAATATGTATTTTCTGTCTGTAGAATTCAAAACTCTACATGTCTGTTAATTGATTCAGTCTTATCAATCGTGTTGTTGAGAGTCATGTGTTATTTAATTTTGGCCTACCCTGTCTGTCAGAAACCAATACGATTATGTGAAAATCTATTAGTATGATTATGTTTGTCAGCATATTTTTAGTCTTTGCTTTATGTATTCAGCACCTGTGCCATTTGAAGCATATCATAAGTACAGCATTGTTATGTCTTTGCCAATTAAATAATATGTGTAAACACCACATACAGTGCCACGCATATAGTAGACACTCAATAAATGTTAGTGAAAACCTGATTGTGAATCCTTTGTCAAATATCAAATAATTGTCTTTAACCAATTTAATCCTTTGCCTTAAATTTTACTTTGTCTAACAGTGGTTGACAGACTGGCATTACCATCCTGATCTTTTTAAGTTCCTGTGTGTGTGTCTGTGTTTAGGCTCTTTGTGTCGTTTTGTTCTAACAGGACTTCCAATGGCCTCTTCTGGTAGAGTTAGGGCAGGGACAAGTATAGGGTCCTCTCTGGTCTTCCCTCTCTTGGGCTGATTGCATCCAACAAGCCACAATTGGCCCTTAAAAGCATATAAGTCTCAATCATTACATTCCTTAGGATTTTATTGGTTGCAAATAAGAGAAGCTCAGTTCGAATGAGCTTAAGCACAGGGATGTTATTCACATTGTGCCCAAGTTCAGGATGAAACTGGCTTAATTTACAGCGGGTTCCCAGGGCCTTTCCTCTCAGTCGACTTCCCAGTTGTGCTTCCTTTTGGAGGTGACCGCCTTCTCCTTCTCCACACAGCTAGGGGCATGGCTATCACCGTCCCATGCTCACCTCTTCCCTGTGGCAAAGTGGGGAACTTGAAGCAGATCCTTGTCACACACACCTCACCCCCCATAGCTGCTCTGCTGGGGTGGACCAGGGACGAAGGGAGGGAACAGCAGCTGCAAAGGCCAGAAGCAGGACAGAGCTGTGGGAAAAATGGCAGAGAATGTACTGCAGCAGGACAAAGTGGAAACGGGGGGTGCACCGGGAGGCCACCCTGGACATCCAGGCCCAGCGGGCTCATAGGGGGCTGAGGGGGCTGTGGTGGGCTCAGATGGTGCCACAGTCCTAATCAAACTTGTGAGGACTGGAAATAATCCTGATGCTAATAGAAATCATGCGAGCAGTGGCCGTTAGTTTAGGCTTCATCACGTGCTAGGAATGTCACCTTGTTGATGGTGGAAGTATCCACCACACCCCTGACGATCTGTTCTCCACCCAACAGCCGGAAAAATGCCATGAAACCATAATGAAGGCCATCATAATCCCCCTAGTTCAGCGTTACCAGTCAGTCCCCACAAAGGCGGCACAGCCCCCATGAGCTGTCCTGTGCTGCCCCCTCCTCTCTCTCCTCTCCAGCACACTGACCTCATTGCTCTTCCCACCAGCGCATCACATGCCCTCCTTAGGACGTTTGCACTGGCTGTTCCTTCTGCTTGCAATGCTCTTCCCCAGCCCAAACATTGCTTCTTAGAGCACTCTCCACTGACCACCATCCTCTAATAGCATCTCCCACCACCTGACAATTATGGGTTGATGCGGTTCTCGTCTGGAGTCCTAACAGCCTGGTCTTTCGTCCTCCTCTGGTGGCTTTGCCTGGAGGAACTGTATCCTGGGAAGGCTGAGTTGGGGGCGAGGAGTTGCAGGCTTCCGCTGTGCCTCCCAGGAACTCCCCCACACCCGCATCAGCCTGTGTGACCCCACCAGTCCGACCCCCTCTCTTACGTGCTTGACGCTGCTCTGTCCTCTTCCGGAACAGGCCATATTGGACCCAGGACAATATCTGCTTATAGTGTCTGCGACGCACAGTGGAGCGGGAAATGCGTCAACTAGGAGAAATCTGAAAATCGTAGGAAAAAAACGGGACCCCTCCCGGCTACCAGATAGCCCCTGGCTTGTAATTCTCACCACGAAACCACCTGCTGGAAGCCGTTTCTGGGCCGACGGGACTGCTGCACGCTGTCACCAGGGAGTAGCTTAGGCAGCCAGCGCTGTGGCGTTCGCGTAATGCCAATTCCTGTTCCTCTTTACCTTACCTGTAACCCTTAGATTGTAGATGCTCTGAAACGCGTACTTTCCTAACCCCTCCCCCAGGGTCCCAGCCCCTCCTACTGCAGAAGAGGCTCCGGGCAGGCTCTCCTCACGCACAGCCCCACCTCCCGTCCCTGCTCCGCTGCAGGGACAGGAGGTCACAGCCCGGTAATCAGCTAACACACAAGGCAGTGCCCCAAGAAATGCCACCCACGCGCGGTAGAGCTCAGAGTGGGAGCCCTGCGCCTGCGGGCACAGCCTGGAGCCTGAGCTCTCCCTGGGCGCCAGAGCCCCTGCGCCCGCACTAAGACCAGGCAAAAAGGCTAAGGGACCGACTCCGGCCCCACCCACAACCTGTCAGCTGGGCTGCAGAGGATGCGTTTTTCCTGTTCTTCTGGCGATGGAACTCAGTCTCAAGTCTGTAGACGAGGGTTCTATTTCATTCATTTGTCCATTCACTCGACACTCCCTGAGCACTTACTCTTTGCTGAGGCCTGAGCTGGGCGAAATTTGGATCAGAGGGAGGAGCCAGACTGTGTGGTTCAAAACGCTGAGAGCTCTAGGGCTGGAGCTGGACGTGTTCAATTATTCACTCAGTCAACTCAGTATTTGCTGAGGACCTACTGAGTGTGGGGGCCTGAGCTGGGCGATGTCTGGGGCACCAGGGCGGGGGCGGGGATGGGGAGGGGAGAACCGTATCATTCCTGACCCTGAATGACTCCAGGGCTTATCTGGGATGTACAACTTCACTCAGTCACCTGGCACTTCCTGAGGACCTACTATGTGTGAGGGCCTGGACTCAACAAAGTTTGGGCCACAGGAACCAGAATGTGTGGGTGTGGTCTCTGACCCTGAGGGGATCCAGGGCTGGTGCTAAGGATGTTTACCTACTATTCATTCATTTACCTGGCCTATTAATTTCTATTTCCTGAAGACCTACTGTGTGCTGAAACCTGGGATGGGTGATGTCTGGGGCACCAGGAAGAACCAACTGTGTGGTCCTTGACCCTAAATGACTCCAGGGCTGATGCTGGGATGTACAGCTATTCATTCAGTCAGCACTTTGTGAGGAACTATTGTGTGCAGAGGCCTGTCCAGGAGGTGCCAGAAGTAAAAAAGGCACACTCTCTCTCCTCCCAGGTCCTCACCAAAGGGGCTGAACCTTTTATCCAATTTAATTTATTGAACAAATGCCTGCTCAATCATGAAATCAACTATTACAAGGCCAGCCTGAGACTCACAGATACTTCTTTGGGTCTACTTTGGTAGGTCACATTTATAATTTTGGATCAGGGAGGTGGCGGGGAGTCCAGCAGATGTGGAGTGCAGTCCTGGCCCTGTGACATCTTCCCTGTGTGACCTTGGGCAAGTCTGTGACTTTCTCTGAACCCTAGTTTCTTTTTGAGCAGCAGGGAGATGAAAGGGTATGCCCTCCAGTGCCATGAGGCTGGAGACAAACGTGAAAGCGCTCAGCACAGTGCCTGGTACGGGAGGCCCGGTGATCGTCAGCTCTTACGTTGCTGGTCCCCGGAGGTTTCTGCAGGGCCACGACTACTAACAGGTTTCTCCTCTCCGTGCGAACTCAGGGGTCGGGTGAGGTGTGGCAACCGCGCAGAGGTGTTCCCGCACGGACCGCGCTCATGGGGCGTCTTGTTGGCGTGCATCTTCTGATGCCGAATGAGGGCAGAGAAGCTGAAGGCCTTGCCGCAGCCTCCGCACCGGAAGGGCTTCTCGCCGGTGTGGATCTTCTGGTGCTCGAGGAGGGAGGACACGCGGCGGAAAGCGGCGCCGCACTCCAGGCACTTGTAGGGCCTGGCGCCTGCGTGCACCAGGTGGTGCTGCGCCAGATGCGAGCGGTTGTTGAAGGCGCGGCCGCAGTCAGCGCATGCGCAGGGCCGCTCGCCCGTGTGCACGCGCCGGTGCTGGCTCAGGTGCGACACCTGCGTGAAGGCCTTGCCACACTGTGTGCATGTGAATGGCTTCTCGCCAGTGTGGATGCGCTGGTGCTTGGCCAGCGAAGCGCTCTGGCTGAAGGGCCCACCGCACTCAGTGCACATGTAGGGCTTCTCGCCGGTGTGCACGCGCCGGTGCTGAGCCAGGTGCGCCCCTTTGTGAAGGCACTGGCGGCAGGCGTAGGGCCGCTCCGCCGTGTGCGTGCGCCAGTGGCGCAGCAGCGCCGAGGAGAAAAGGAAGGCTTTGGGGCACTGCGCGCAGAAGGGCCGCTAGCCGATGTGCACGCGCTGGTGCTCCAACAGGGCCGCGAGGCCGCGGAAGGGCTTGGCGCACTGGCCACAGGCGAAAGGCCGCTCACCCGTGTGCACGCGCCGGTGCTGTGCCAGGTGCGCAGGGCGCGCAAAGGGCTTGGCGCAGTTGGAACACGCGTGCGGCCGCTCGCCAGTGTGCCGCCATGTAGGAGCTCTGGCTGAAGGCTATGCCGCGCTGGGTGCGGGCGTGCGACCGCTCGCCCGTGTGCACGCGCCGGCTGAAGGCCCGGCCGCACTCGGGGCAGCAAACGGCTTCTCCCCGGTGTGCGCCCTCCAGTGCAGAGCCGAGCAGTAACTGAAGGCCTCGCCACAGTCCTCGCACTTTCACGGCTTCCCGGGGCCCCCAGCCTCTGCATCCTTCTGTTTTAGGCTCTTTCCTGGGATGCCGCGCCCCCAGGACCCATGGGTGACCTGGGTAACCGTAGGACTGGTTCCCAGGACTCCATCGAGGTCACCACGCTCCCAGGTGGGGTCCTGCTGGTGGGCCTCTGGCTTCGCAAAGCTTTCTAGCTTTTCCTGCCGGTCTTTGAACTGACCCTCAGGTGTCCAGGCTTTGCCCAACTCTGAGCCCTGGGCAGTGGTAGCCAGGAGTCCTGACATCCCCACTCCAAAGCTGCTGCCTCCATTTCACAGCTGGGTACTGGATCTGAAAGAAAAAAAAAAAAAGGTTTGTAATTTGTCCTGGGTTAGGAAGGGCCCAACTTAGGGTCCCTGCCTCCACACTGGTGACAGCTTTGATCAGATCATTCTGTCCTGGGGCCATCCTGTGAGTAGCGGGATGTTGAGCAGCATCCCTGGGCTCTACACACTGGATGCCAGTGCATTGCCCTCTCCCCAGCCAAATACACCCCTGGGTGGGACAACCGAAAATGTGTGCAGACATGGCCATGTGCCCTCTGCGGGGACAAAACTGACCCTGGTTGAGAATCACTGACTTAAAAGGAACTGAAAACAATTTAAAAATATCCTGCAGAAAAATGAATCTTTAGCTTATAACCTATTGCTACTGCCTGAAATGTGTCCCCCAAAATCCATATGTGGAAACCCGACCCCCCTATGTGATGGTGTTCAGAGATGGGGCCTTTGGGAGGTGGTCAGGGTTAGGTGAGGTCCTGAGTGTAGAGCCCCTGTAATGGGATCACTGTCCTCATAAGAGGAAGCAACCAGAGCTCGCTCTCTCCACCATGTGAGGACACAGCAAAACGATGGCCATCTGCAACCCAGGAGGAGAGCTCTCACTAGAACTGGCCCTGGTGGCACCTGATTACAGACTGCCAGCCTCCGGAACTGTGAAGAACAAATGTCTGTTGTTTAAGCTCCCAGCTCAGTATTTTGCTCTGGTGGCCTGAGCTGACTCATATTCCCAGGGGGATGTTTTTTTTCTGGTAGAAAAATCGGTCCTCCCCACACACACGGGAAAAAGCAGCCCCACATCCCCTGTATGTATACTGCTGGCGGGAGCACGTACTGGATGGAATGCTGGCACCTTCCAGGAAAGCTGAGGACACATCCCCAGTGGCCCAGTCCTTACATTTTCTGGAACGTGAATGCATGTGTGTGCCGGGAGGCTTGTCTGAGATCGTCTGTAACAGCCAAATACTAGAAACAATCCAACTGTCCATCAACGAGGGAACAGACAGCTAAACGGGGTACATTCGCAAACTGGACTGTCTCACAGCATAAACACGAATGACTGTCAGCAACTGCACCAGCTGAGAACCTCAAATACAGTGTTGGCAAACAAGGTAGGATGCAAAAGAATGTGTCCAGTATTACGCAATTTAGGCTTAAAAACATTAGAATTGATCATTTGTTTTGGGGAATAATGGATGTAAGTAGCAAAGGTTCACTGCTCCACCCTGGCCCAGCTGAGCAGCAACAAATGCAGAGTTCGCCCCGCCCCAGGAGAGATGACTTGGAATTTGCTTAACAAAAGCCCCAGGTGACTCAGGGACACTGGACATCTGACAGGTGCTGCTCTCGGCCACTCAGGCCAACATAGACTATCATATGGTGGCAATAATAACCAGCACCTGCTGGACACAAAGCTGTGTGCCCAGCACCCTTGAAGCTCTTGCCGTGGATTACCCCATTATCCTTCAGGGAGGCCCCAGGAGTGGCAATGCCAGGGCCCATGCTGGGGCTGACGGGTTCCAGACTGCACCCTCTGCAGCGCCACCCTCCACACTACCCCCACACTAGCTGTTTCAGTTGCTGGTAATGCTCTTCCCCCAGCACTGGAACATGACCTGGAGTTCTGGTGCCACCCCCATAGGCAGCTCTCTGGCCCCTCCTGGGCCCAGCTGAGTCCCCATAACTGCAGAGGTACCCACCTCATGGTCTTGGGAGCATTAGGTCTTGTCCATGTCACTCAGGCTGTGGTCCTGCTCTGGTGACTGTGCTTCAGTGGGTCCAGTAGGCATCTGTGGAAGAAATGGGGAGCCCTGAAAGGGGGTTCTTGGCAGACACAGGAGGGCAGAGCAAAAGTACAGGGTGTTTAGTGTGTGTGCATGTGAGAGGTGAGTGGGTGGGGGGAACCCAGGATGGTCACATGCACAAATAGGCAATTGACGGGAAGACAGAGATGGTCAGAGGCAGATACACACATCATGTCTTTTTCTCTGTCACACACACGCAGTCACACCTCGGGGTGCAGTTATACCACCGCCCGCCCTGGCACTCATGTGCCCTTACAGGTCACCCAATGCTGCAGCACACAGTCCCCCACACACAAAGAGGCAGGCAGTCTCACACAGCCTCATGGCTCCAAGTATGCGGGCAGCCCACACCTGCACATGCACACATAGCTATACACACAAGGTCACACACACTGCCCCACTCCACTCAGGCAGCCCATGCGCTGGGGCTCCACCCACAGCAGCATACACGGAGCCACACCTGGTGGGTAGACTTCACAGGCACCCGAGTCACATAGGTGCAGGGCCTTCCCCATGTGCAGTGATGCCACTTGAGGTGTCATAAACATCCTGTGACACACTTTACACAGCCCTCTATACGTAGTTATGCTCAAGCACACACAGAATAATACAGGCACACCCAGGCTGCCCAGCTCCAGGTTGCGGTCACACACACTGAGCCTTCACACACAGTTGCACACCCATACATATGTGGAATCACACCCCTCATCCCCAGTAGAACAAGTTCCACACATGCCCAAAGTCGCACAAGTGCAGACACACTCGTTTACGCACACGCCACTGTGGTCTGGCATGTGTGAACACAATGATATGTAGGGACAGACACACACCGCATTGCACGAACAAGTTATACACCTGCAAGGGCACAAACTGATGGAGTCACCCACATGCAACATGTGGGGACGGACTCATACACGGGAGTCACATTCACAAGTACATGGGCACGAAGTTGTGGAGTCACGCAGGTGCAAACACGGTGACACGAGGGGCAGGACTCGTATGCACATGCCGCCAGAGTCACGAACTTACTGAAACCAAAAGACATGGGGGATGGGGAGTGGAGAGAGAGTGAGAGACAGACATTCAGACAGACGCAACC
The DNA here is from genome assembly GCF_902729225.1 of Pteropus medius. Classification (NCBI taxonomy): domain Eukaryota; kingdom Metazoa; phylum Chordata; class Mammalia; order Chiroptera; family Pteropodidae; genus Pteropus; species Pteropus medius. Next base: position 632,608 of record NW_024349142.1, on the reverse strand, counting down.
ACACATCGGCGCCCTTGTCTCCCGGACGGTAGGAAGGCCTGGGGCGCCTGCCGCCGAGCTTGATGAGTTCGGGTCAGATTCTTTTCGGTCTCCGGCCCTATCCAGCCCGCGCGGACTCCCAGTGACCTGCCTTGTCCCACAGTGGCGCGGACACGTGCACCCCACACAGGTAAAGGCGGCCGACGCCGCTAAAGGACCGATGTGCCAGGCCAACGCGGACTGCGCGTTCGCGCCGGAAGAGTGTGGCCTGCGCGGGACTCCCAAGAACTACAACTCCCAGAAGGAGCCGCGCCCCTCCTGCGCAGCTACTCAGGCCCGCAGAACCTGGATTAACAAGACTACAACTCTCACAAGTCCTTGCGTCTGCACAGAGCGGGTCGAGGAGACCCCGTCGCGAGGGATCCCGAGGAGGGCGGGGCGGATGTGGGGGGGATTTGGCCGTGTCTGCCCGAGCCCCGCCCAGCACGGCTTGCGCGCAGGGTTGTGGGCGGGACCAGTAACATGAGGGCGAGACTCTTCTTCTTCAAGGAGGGCCAGTCTACAGGCTTAGAAAAAAAGACTCTGAGGATCAGAGAGGCCAAGTCTCTCACCCCAGGCTGCACAGCAGAGAAAAGGTTGGAACAGAGCTTTGCAACCAGCCCTTCACCATTAAGCTGTGGAAGTCAGTTGTCTCAGAATTGGATGTAATTCCAGTCCAGAGCAAAGAAAATGACAAATCCATTTACGTGGGTAAACGATTGTAATAGTCAATGCATACACAGGATTGGCCAACAGTTATTTTAAAGAGCTTTCTATGAAAGAATTCTGTTAGCCTTCATAAATTCTTTCCTCGGCCATCAGACACATGAGCACGAAATCATTTTTAGATCATTGGGAAAGCCGAGAAACATGTCAATGCAGAACGGGGAGAAAGTCAACATGCCATCGACTGTGAGATGCCACATTATTTTATGTACACCCATGGCTACCCACAAACCATCACACAGACTTTCTTTGCACGTCAAATTTTTATTTTCTATGTAGACCTAAAGAGGCATTGTGAGGTTTCTCATCCTTCTGGAAGCTTCTGGCATTGTCATGATAAGAACGTGTTCAGAGACTCCCAGCCAATCCACGGACCTGTGAGGTGAGACTAAAGGTTTGTGGTTTTAAGCCACTGAATTTTTTCGTTTGGTTTTATATTTGAATATTTGAAAAATCTCTTACATATTCCTTATAAACCGTGCTGGGAGCTCAGAAGACTGCAGCGTTTTTGAGCACTAAAAAGCTTCCCCTGCCCCAGGAAATTAAAATCAGGAATTACTCAAATACAGGAAAGGACCTTTGCACTCAGGTATATCATAAGGAAAAACATTTATTATGTTCATTTCATTCTTCCATGGTTTAGAAAGTCAGGCAGGGCACAGCAGGGATGGCTGCAGCTCTGCTCCACAATGGAACTACACCTGGAGCAGGTCGAACAGCTAGAGATGGCCGGGATGACCAGGTGGGGCCATGTGACTGGGTCTGGGCTCTTCTCTGTCCCGTGTCTGTTGGGCGTGGCCAGGCATCTGGCTGTGGCTAACTTGGGCTTCCTCACAGAGTGGTGGCCTCAGAGTGTGAGACTTCTCATATGGTTGTCCAGGGTTTCAACAGGAGTAACCCGGGAGCAAGGCACCAAGAGGAGGGGCTGTTTGTTACATGATAGCTTAGTGGCAGTGGCTGACTGAGATAGGCAGGGTCGAGAAATGAGGCAGAAGGTGTAGGCCAGTCATCCAGGTTCTCGCGGACCATTCCTGAAGGTGGTATGGAATCACTGCTGTGTGTTTTTCCTTTTTTTAAAGCTGGAAGAGTCTGCATTTGGGACACTGTGTGTCCCGGTCGGGTGTGTGTGCTGGGCACTGTTTGCTCTAATATTGTGGGATAATTCTTTCTCTAGCCTCAGGTCACTGAGCTGCTATGTGCTCAAGGGACCCTCTGCAGACCTCTGGTATCCTCTCTTTGTGGTTGTACATCTTCAGAACTCTTTCCTATAACATGTGGTCACGTTAGTGTTCCTGGATGCTCAGCTGTGTCTCACCACCTCTGAGGGTCTACAGGGCTCTGTCCCCATGCCTCAGCATCATGACTTGGAAACCCCCTGAAGACAGTAAGCCAGGGCAGCTGTAGGGCTCACCTCGCCCATCCCCATGTATCAGTAATCACCGTCTGTTGCAGCCTGATGGGGCCTGCCCTAAAAACCACTATGTTTTACATTTTGCCCCTTTTATGGTTGTTTCAAAAGGGGGAGAAAATATAGTCCCTGTCACTCCATCTTGGCCAGAAGCAGAAGTCCATAGTAAGTGTTGAATTCAAAATGCCCTTATTTTTAAAAATTTATTATTATGTTTTAAATGTTTCAATTACAGCTGACATTCAATATTATATTAGTTTCAGGCATACAACATAGTGATTAGATATCTATATAGTTTATGAAGTGATCACCCCCATAAGTCTAGTACCCACCTGGCACTATTCACAATTACAGTATTATTAACTATATTCCCTATGCTGTACTTTAAATCCTCATTACAAAATAGCCTTATTTTTTAAAAATTTTCTTTGGTGTGATTATAAATGCAACTCTTTTTTATTATTTATTTTTTTCAGTTCATATATATTTCAGTAATTGTTTTTCTATGTTTTTTAAAATATTTTTTTATTTTTCAATTACAGTTGGTATACAATATTATATTAGTTTCAGGTGTACAACATAGTGATTACACATTTATGTAACTCACAAAGTGATCCCCCAGTGACTCTAGTACCCCTTTGGCACCATACACAGTTATTACAATATTATTGACTTTATTCCTTGTGCTATACTTTATATCTCCATGATTATTTTGTAACTACCAATTTGTACTTCTTTTGTTTTTCTAATTTGAACTTCTTAATCCCTTCCCCCTTACTGTTTTCTATCAAAAAATAGCCTTATTTTCTTTGACAGAAAACAGTAGCAAGTATGATTTTACCAAAGAAAAGCGGAAATAGTCCAAATATATACCAAGAGAAATAGTACTGTTTTTTTCTTTAATGGAAAACAGTGATGATTTTACAACAGGGATATAGTATCGTCACGCTTAGGGGTTTATGAACCCTTGTGTACCTTTGCTGAAATCAGGAGAGGACACATTGTCTTCAAAGAATAGACAATGGAAACAGCTCAAACATTCCATTCCTTTAGCTACAATTTGTAAAGTCAATTACTTTATAAAGCTATATTTACCTGTTATGGGTTGACTTGTGTCCCCACCCCAGTGACATGCTGGCTTTGTAACCCTCAGTACCTCAGAATATGACCTTATTTGAAGATGCAGTCTTTACAGAGGTGGCCAAGTGAAAACAAGCTCATTAGGGTGGGTGCTTATCCAACAGGACTGGCATCCTTAAAAAAAGGAGAAATTTGGCATAGAGGGGAGATGATGTGAAGACATAGGACCTAGACGTCCATCAGCAAGCCAAGGAGAGAGGCTTGGCACAGACCCTTCTCACAGCCCTGGGGAGGTTCCCACCCCTGCCGGCACCTTTGTTCCAGACTGGCAGCTGCCAGAACCCAGAGACGATACATCCCGTGTGTGAGCCCCCCAGTCTGTGGTACTTCTTTAGAGCAGCCCTAGCAGACTGATTCAGAGTCTGTGAACAACCAGCATGCTTAATTTTATTAGCTGTGGGCTGGGTTAGGCGAGCAGCCCTTCTAGTCCTGACCAGGCCCACTCATGCATCTGTGGTCATTGCTGGGCCAACTGGGCTGGCTCCTTTGAGGTGGCCTCCACTGACACGGCTCCTTCTGCTCCATGCACTCACTCATCCGCCAACAGGTCAGCCTGGGCTCGTCCACATAGCTGCCAGGTAGGGTTCAGAGAGAGTCCATGGTGACCGCAGGCTCGGCATGGCCACGTTTTCACATGCACAACTTTCTGGAGGCCAAAGTGACCTATCAGTACAGCCCAGGTTCAAGGACTAGAAATGCAGACACATTGCAAATGAGGTAGATTCAAGGAGGGGTGGAAAATTAGGGGTTTTTTTTGTGATCTATTGTACACACATGCACATAAATATGAATCACATCCAGTCCAGGCTCACACACACTTGTGTCACTGCATAAACTCCTCCTGTGTAAAAAATGTGCAAAGCTCTTCCAACTACTGTCTGTTATTCCTAGACCTTTCCTATCAGGTTCTGTTATTCCCAGACCTTTCCTATCAGGGCCAGCCTGTCAGATACAGTTGTTATCACGTTAAAAAGAGATTTCCAAGTGTGACTTGAACCTCCCTACCCCTTACGGGTGAAAGAAGCCCAAAGTTGGCATTGCCTGACTAGCACTTCACACTGATTGAGTTGGTCCTCGCCTGAAGGACACCAATGTGTCCAAGTTCTCATTGTGATGAAGGATGTTGCTGGAAACATCTGGGTTTTTCCCAGTTTAAGGAGCAATAAAATAAATCCAATCAGTCAGGATCCTCTCAAGAAGCAGAATCAACAGTGTCGATATAGAAGTAAGTAGATAGATACAAATCTCTCTATATATGTATGTGTTTCTATCTACCTGTCTTTCTGTCTATCCATAGACAGATTGAGGTTTATTTTAATGAACTGGTGGTTTGTGATTTGTAGGGCCGCCAACAGGCTAGAAACTCAGGCAGAAGTAGACACTGCTGTCTTGAGGCAGAATTTATTCTACCTGAGGGAAACCTCAGTTTTTACCCTCGAGGCCTTCAACTGATTGTACAAGGCCCACCACATGTGTAAGGGTAATCATACAATAGAGCAAATGGACTAGCGCTGTTAACCTCATCTGCAAAAATGCCTTCAGTGCCACACCTGAATCAGCATTTGACACAATCACTGGGTGCTAGAGCTAATTTAAATTTCTTCCCCAATGTTTTCTATTGAAATTTTTTCCATCTCTCTTTGCCTTATAGGAGTTTTTTCTGTGTTCAAGATGAGTTCTTTTTCAAATATATGCGCTGCAAATAATTTCCCACATTATATTGATTTCTCATTTCCTTATTTTTTTTTTTTTTGATAGAATGCTTAGTTTTAACGTAGTCAAGTTTATCAACTGCACTGGTTTTAAAGTCTAAACCCATTCCAAATCAATGTATCCTCTAGGAATTTTGTTGTTTTTGACTTTTTTTGACTTTGTTTTTGACTTTTTTTTTCCTTCGGAGGGGACATAATTTTAAGAACAGTTTGAAGGGGTGGCTCCATAGTGTAGTGGTTAGCACATCTGCTTTACACACAGAGGGTCTTGGGTTCCCACCCCAGGTGGAGCCATGGGCCATACCCTGCAGGTGCCAGGCCCTGCCTCCAGAGATCCAGTTCTTAAGGGGAGACTGCAACATCAGTAGGTCAGGGGTGGAAGTGGGGGAGGGGGGTGAGGAATTAAAGAGAGGAAAAAAGAACAGTTTAGACTGGGAAATTTTCATGTTTTCTCTTAACAGTAGTGAGTTGGACTAAAGGCATATATTGAAAGCACCATTCTTTCTTCACTTCTCTGCAATGTCATTTTTTCCTATAAATTAAATAAACATGTATGTGTTGTTCAGTTTCTTTGTTAGTTCATTGGTAAGGTTTTTTCATTGTTTGTTTCTGTAGCTTTGAGGTAAGCACCATTAGAGTTGGTTCATTTATGCTCATGTAAATTTTAGAACAAGTTTGTCTAGTTTCACACAGACTTATCCTTGCAAACACATACACTTGTGTGATTTTGACTAAGATAGCACAAAACCTACAAACTGATAAAGGTAAAAATGAAAACTGAAAATTACTGACTATTCCAATTCACATCCTTCAATTTATGTAGGTCCTCTTCAATTTCTTTAAATTTACCTTTTAAAATAAAAGTCATATATCTAAGGTGCATAACATGACTATTTGATATACATACACACAAAGCAGAGATGATGACAGCCAAACTAATTAACATATCATCTCCTCACAAAGTTACCATTTTTTGTGTGTGGTGAGAGCACCTGAAATCTATTCTCTCAGCAAATTTTTGGTTTTCAACACAGTATTACTAGCTGTAGCCCTTGGGCTCTCTAGACATTCATCCCACATAACTGCAGCTCTTGGCCACTATCTCCCCACTGGGATGGGTGGTCACCCTAAAAGTCTGAGAGGACTTCTTTTTCCTTGGCTAATGCTCATTTTTTGTCTGTGTTCATACACGATTGCAGAATCGTCTCGTTTGTGTCTCATGCAGCACAGTCACAGAATGGCCTTGTCTGTGTCAGTGTACTGTGAAATTGTGGCTGTGCCACAGGAAGACATCAAGGCCTAGCTGTGACTGCTAGGCCAGCTCCTGCATGTCAAGGGCTGAATCTCTCTTCCTCAGATTACAGTCACACACAGTCTTCTCACTGAGCCCTTTCTAGGCCTCAACAGCTGGGATTTCTCTGTCCATTTCACACATAAGGGATGTGAGTCTCAGGAAGGCTCCATAACCAGCCCTGGTGTGGGTGGGACAACATCCACACATCCTGACTGTCTCCACCTGCAGATACCTGCACACATATGTGCAGGGCAGCTCAGGTTTTGGTGGGAGGGGCAGCCACTCACCAAACTTTCCCTCTAATGGAACCCAGAAAGTTTTCTTTTTCCCTGTATCTCAGTCCCAGCTTCTGCTAATGAGCATGGGATCCCTAGGGAGTGCCCAGGAAACTCCAGAGATCACAAGGGGAGGGGACTTCCAATTACCCAGTTCTCTCCACTCCCTTGTTTCTTCTCCTGCCTCAGCTTGCCCTCAGGAGACTGTGTGGAAGACTGGAAGGGAGATACAGAGAGAGGGAGAAGGGAGGTCCTTATTATCGGGAATACTGCTTGAGAAAGTGCTGGGATCTAAGACTTTCTACATGGACCTCCTTGGGATTATCTTCTTATTTTCTACTAAGTTCCAGAGTACCTTGAGTCCTGTTTATGTGTGGTCCCGTCATGGAAGGAAGGGGTGAAGCTCCTGGATCAGACCCTGCTGGTGCCAGGTATGTGGTTGGGTGTGGGAGAAGTATAGGAAAAGGAGTTATACCTCATACAGCTTTCTCTCTCCATTCAACCTTCCATCCATCCACCTATCCATCCTTCCATCCATACATCCACTGTCCGTCCTTCCTTCCTTCCTTCCTTCCTTCCTTCCTTCCTTCCTTCCTTCCTTCCTTCCTTCCTTCCATCCATTATCCATGCATCCACCATGCATTCATCAATCCATGCATCCATGCATCCATGCATCCATCCATCCATTGATCCATCCATTGATCCATCCATCCATCCATCCTTTCCCCTCTGCCTGCATGCTCTTCCCTCTCCTTCGTGGCCATGCTATTAAGGTCGCTTTTTTTTCTCTCTCAACACACTTCCTTGGAATGCATTTCTGTCCCCTCAGATTAAGGCAAGGTCCCTTTTACTCAAAACTCAAATTCCTACAGGTGCTAGGCAGGTACTACAGTATCCCCACTGTGCTCCCTTGTCCTACTTTCATGTCCTCTCTCATCAGTTCGAATGACAGTGTTCAAGTGGAGCGTCAGGTCAAAGAAGGAGACTAATTTATACATGAATTTTCTTGCCCATTTAAAAAAACTGTAGCCTATTCACTGTTCTCCCTCTCACCTTTGCACACTCACTGTTCTCACCCTAATTACTGCCTCCGCCAAACTCACTCTTCCTTCCTTTTTATTTAACGATATCTTAGAAATCTATTTATATCAGCATAAAAAATTTTATTATTCTTGTCATTTTTGCAGTGCTCTGGGTTATGGATGGACTGTAATTTCTTTATCTGGTCCCATATTTATAGATGAGATAGTTTTCCATCTTCTGGAATATAGCCCAGTACTTATATATATATTTTTAATGTGTTTAAAGCTAGTCCTGTGGATCTCTTGTTTTGCACGTGTGATCATATCTGTATGATGAACTCCTAGGGGTTCGGAACTTGGTAAAGATACATACAGATATAGATTGTCGGGGAAGGGAGCAGTGTGGAAACATAGCAAGGTCTTTGGGTGTTCCAAGAGCAGTGGGAGGCCCCGAGTTGGTAAAGGGGAAGTTGGAAGAGACGTGTTTATTTAGCGTCCATGTGGACCTGGCCAGTCCTATGCCTGCTGCTGTTCTCTCACCTAAGCCCCCAGCTCGCCTCTCCACATGGTGGGGTGATTCTCCCCATTTTCCAGATGAGGAGCTGAGACCATGAGCAGAGATGGGACTTGGTGATGGTGACAATGGCTTGGAAGCATGGTGACTCTTAGTGGTAGGTGGATGCCACAATCAGCCCCCTTCTTGAGGGACCCTTTTCCTTAAAGATGTTCGAATTCCACATCAAAAACACCAGCACTGTTGGGTGCACCTTCTGTCCTCAGTTCCCGTGATATACCACTGCAGGGTTTGAAGGTTTGATTATTGATTATTGATTATTTATCTGCTTGTTGTCTATATTCTCGATTCTGCTCCTAAATGGACTCATATTTTCAAGCACATTGCCTTCTTTAGTACTTGGTCCTGTACCTAGAAGAGACTCTCAGGAAATGGGTGATAAACATTTGTTTGTTGAATTCATGAGCGAACGGATGGCAGGACTTGTCATTTTTAGATTTCCTTTATATCTCCACTTTGCTCTTAATATTAAACATCTCTATTTTGAATATCTTGATATCTAAATGATTTTAAGTGTTTTCATTGCTAATAAGGGAGCCAACTAAGCACAAATGTGGGCCAACTTAGCATACTTGTGTTACTTTTTAAATTTTCATTTAAGTTGCCAACTCTTTGAGGGGAGAGCCTATTTTCCTTGTTCTTCATTATAATTCCTTTGCCTGGGATATAGTCTGGACCTAGTTAGCAGCTGCTCAGAAATGTTGGTTGAATGAGTGAATCTATTCAAGAAGCTATGAGTGAGTCCATCCATAAATGGATTCGTGAGTGAATGACTCAATTATAAATGAATGAAGGAAAGAACCCATTAACCAATATGTAAAAGAATAAATGAATGAATGACCCAATCCATCCAACAATCCATCCAGGTACAGATCAATGAATGATTATATAACTGAATGAGCCAATGAATGCTGCTGAATGGTGAACTATATTAAGCAATGTTTCCAGTAAGGGACATGTCAACACAGGGGTGAAGGGGTAATAATCTGTGTAACACATTAAGTTGGTGCCTTGACAGAGTTATTTGTATGAAGTTTCCCATTTCTGAACCACCTCTCACGATGACCCATATTTTCCCACCCAGCCAGGGTTTTGGAAGGAGCATGGATGGCCAGAACAGCACAGAGGAGGTCTATTTCATTCTGCTTGGGCTCTCCCAGCACTCACGGGCTCAGATAGCCTGCTTCTGCCTGCTCCTCATGTCCTATGTAGTCACTCTCTTGGGGAACAGCCTTATCTTGCTCCTTATCTATCATGACCCCCAGCTCCACATACCCATGTACTTCTTCCTCAGCAACCTATCCTTGGACATGTGCTACACCACATCCAGTGTGCCCCAGATACTCATCAACTGCTTGGTGACCACTCCTGTCATCTCACTAGGACAGTGCATGGCCCAGATGGCCACAGGGCTCTATCTAGATGTTGTGGAGCATCTTCTGCTGGCTGCCATGGCTTATGATCACTGTGTGGCCATTGGTGACCCACTGTGCTACTCTATGCACATGGGGCCCCTGCTTTGTGGCCTGCTGACTGGGACCTCGTGGACTGCAGCCTTCCTGCTGACTGTGGTCCCCGTGCTGACCATGCCCTTGGAGTTCTGTGGTCACCATGTTATCAAACATTTCTCGTGTGAGTTCTTGGCCTTGTTCAGGCTTGCCTGTTCTGACCTGCAATTCTACGAGTCCCTCATGCTGGGCACCAGTGCCCTGACCTTGCTGGCTCCATTTGCCTTCATCGTGGCTTCCTATGGCAAGATCCTGGTGGCTGTGCTGCGGATGAGGTCCACAGAGGGCTGCGGATGAGGTCCACAGAGGGCTGCAGATGAGGTCCACAGAGGGCCAGGGCAAGGTGTTCTCCACATGCGGCTCTCACCTTGTGGTGGTGGCCCTGTTCTATGGCACAGCCATCTCCATGTACATGATGCCTCAGGATAAGACCACACACGACAGCGACAAGATCATTTCCATGTTGTACAGGATCCTCACCCCCATGACGAACCCCCTCATCTACAGTTGTGGAACAAGGACATGAAAGGGGCCTTTAGGAGGCTCTGGGGGAAAAAGGCTGATCTCTAGGACTTGGTGTTGAAAGGAGAAGAAATAAGTTAATATTCTGGATTGCCTGCTCTAGGCTATGAACTGTGAGTTATTTCTGTGCAACAATTTTATGGAGGGTGTTTTACACACACACACACTTGAAGACACAAAAACGTATTTTTAAAAAGTGGTCTTATACTATTTCTTCTGAGGAAGTGAAGCAAGAACCTAGGCTCAGGGTGTGTGTGTGTGTGTGTGTGAGTGAATGATGTGGACAAGAAAGTGACTATCCCAAGAATTCTCAGCGGCTGAAGGAAAAAGGGATGAATAGATTGCTCATCTGTTCACAGCCTGCTTCATGCTTGTCCATTCCAGGCCCTGGTGCCTGGACAGGAGGAGTGGGGATCTGAGTCCTGAGCTGGCTGGCCCCACATTGACTTTCATCAGCTGGTCCTGAAGAGGAAGTTGGAGGGGGAGGAGGAGGGAATGGAAAGGAGAGAAGCCAGGAGAAAGTTAGGGAGGATGACGGGGAGATGAAGGATAGAACTGTGAGGAAAGGGACAAGAGAGAGGAGGTGAGAGACTGTGGGAGAAACCCATAGGGGGAGGGGAAGCCAGGGCCTGTAGGGCCTGGAGAATGGCCGGGAGGGGAGGAAGGAGACAAAATGCATAAAAGTGGGGTTTGGGTATTGGAAAGAGGAAGAGGAAGACTGGAGACAGAAAAGCTAGAGAAGGGAGCAGAAAAAGGGAGAGCAACTGAGGAGGAGGGAGGAGGCAATGAAAGAAGAGGAGGAGCCACAGCTGGAGACATGGGGCGGGGAGTAAAGAGAGAAAACAAAACACAGAGACAAATGGAAACGAAAGACGTGGGATACAGAGAAGAGAGAAGGGAGAGCAGAGGAGGGAGCATGAGTGTCAGTGGGCTGTGTGACACCAGAGGGAACTCCGGGAGGGCAGGTAGGGTGAGGGAGGGAGTGTCCGCCAAGGCTCTGACCTCTGACCCTGTGTAGGTCCTGTGGGGGGGCGGCACACCACCCTCCTCCCGACACAGTGACTGAGGCACCTCTTGATTTTACACTGGGGGCCTGTGGACTTGTGAAGCACGACCATGGCCCTAAGGTGGGCCACACTTGTATCAGTGTAAAAGAGGAGATTCAAAATGTGAGTGGGGGGTGGGGATGGCAGGAGAGCTGAGACGGGAATGAAGAGAGAATAGAAGGAGGGAAAGAAAAGCCCGCAGGGGCGCAGACAGGTGTGTAAATGACCCGGCTTATGTTTGGGTGTGGGGGTCACAGTCCACGAGCGATAGGCTCTGTGAACCCACATACACACATGTCTCCGTCACATGTGAGAGGAAGGGAGCGACAGACCAGGCAGAGAGAGATGAAGACAGAAATTGAGGGGAAACGGGTGAGGGAGAAGAAAGATGATAAAACAGGAGAGAAATGAAGAGAGAACAAAATGCGTTTTTACCAAATCTTCCAAGTAATTACAAAGCAATTCTCATATAAAATGCTACAGAAAAATAGAAGAGAGAAGGCTAACCTAATTCAGGCATGGATAACTTTGATTGACAGATACTCAAAAGATTAAGTTGACCTGCCTTTTATCCAGCATGGGTAATTTTGATGTGATAACTGGCCGAAAAATGTATAAGAAATGTAAGAAAAACGTATAGTGAACGTGAAACAAAGTTCTAAATAAAATTTTAAACAAATTCTGCGTTCTCTCAAGGTCATACAACGTGAAATGAGTAAGGTTTATCCCAGTGGTGCAAAGCCAAGGTCTTCAATATAACTGGACGGGCACAGAGGATGAGGGGACCAGTCCAAAGTCAGAACGTCAGGGTTTGGACCTGACTCGGAGAGGAAAGGAATGAAACATCACAAGGCGTGGGGGGTTTGGTGCTCGGCGTGTCCATTCAGCCAACCTCCCAGCGCTGCGAGCTGGATTTTAGGATTCCCATCGATAAGAGAAAGGAAACGCAGGTTGGGAAAGGTGGGAATTACCTCCCCAAAGTCACACGGGTGGCAAGGGGTGGAGACGAAGTTGGGGCCGAGGAGAGGAGTGCAAGAGAAAAGGGAAAGAGCCCGGAAGGAAAAGGGAGGGGCAAGATTGACAAGACTAGGGAGGTGGGGGTGAGACAGAGAGAGGAACACGAGACCGACAGACTGAGAGGGCAGTGGAGGGGAGAGAGGCGGGAGGGGAGGAAGCAACAAGACAAAGAGGAAGGATTCGCGCCCACAGCCCCGGCCCCAGCAGTGTGTGCACTGGAGCCTCACAATTGCGCTTCTCCCCCAGGACGGGCCCGGCTGGCCGGAATGAAGCGGGTTTTTTGCTGCGGGGGCTGTGCGCGCCGCCACCCCTACGTCCCTTGCTATGGGCGGTACTCCTGGTGGCGTTGGTCGCCCTGGACCTGCAGCTGCACCTGGCGCTGCTGGACCCCGCGTCTGTGAAACCACGCTCGCGCCGGCCCCAGCGCCCATGCCAGCGCGCCCCAGGGGCCCAGCTCTATCTGGGTACTTCCCTGGACAGCTGCGAGACCATCCTCCTTGCCTCCAGGGCGATGGACCGCGGCCTGGCTGTGTGCCATCCCTGAGCTGTGGGCTCACCATGACGCCCGCGCTGCGCCTCCCTGGCCACCACTGCCCCGGTGCTGGGCTTTCTGCTGTCGGTGCCCAAGGCCGCGGCCACGCGACTGCTCTTCTGCCCCGGCCTGGGGGACCAGTTCCTCTGCGAGCTGCCCTCCATGCTGAGGGCAGATGCGGCCCCACTGCCACCGCACACTGGCTGGCCCTCAGCTCTGGCGCACCCAGCCTCTCCAGCATTTGCCCCCTGCCGCCTACGCCGCTGTTCCGGGCGGCGGTACGGCTCTAGGAGCCTCCCGAGGCCCTGTCCACCTGCAGCTGTGGCAGCGCTCTCCTAGAGCACGGTGATCGCCACGTACCTGAGCCCCCAGGGCTCCAGCCCCCTCCCCACCAAGTGCCACAAGATGGTGGCCTTTTCCTGTCTTGTCACCACACCCGTCCCAAACCCACGCATCTACAAGCGAGGTCCACACCGCAGCCGGCTCCACCCGTGCTGGCTGGAGGGGGTCGAGTCCTCCCGTGCTGGGATCATCGCAGCAGCAGGAAACACAGAGCTGGGGCCTGACGCCGAGCTCTGTGACCTTGTGCACGTCACTGTCTCCCCCGAATCCCCGCGCACCTCTCGAAGCGTTCTGTGACTGGTGTGCGGAGGCTGCCAACATTTTCTGTAAAGGAAGTAAATATTCCCAACTTTATGAGGGCAGGGCTGTGCTTCCAAAACAACCCTTTATCCGTGGACACTGAAACTTGAATTTTATATAATGCTCACGGGTCACAAAAGCTTCTTCTATTTTTTTTAATTTTCTTTTTGACCATTTAATAACGTGAAAACTGATTTTTAGCAATGGCTTTGTTTGCTGACTCCTGATATAGGACAAAATAGCGGCCCCAGAGAAACACTGTCAGGATGAAATAAATAAGGTAGAACAGGCACGGGTTTTTGGACCCCAAGCCAATGTAAGACATCTGTTTTTCATTGTCACCCAGATGTAATATGTGACACTTTATATTAAGTTTGTGATGTACCGAGCATTTTTATGACAGCTTTATGTGTTATAATACAAGCTGCAGAAAAACCTTATGAGGCAACTAGTATTGTGGTCCTTGTTTACACATTTAGCGGTGAAAAAACGAAGGCACAAATAAGTTGGGTAATAGGTACCTTTAGTAAGAGGTGTATGATGGCCCAATGTAGGCAGTCAAGGTCCAGGACCATTTGCAACAATGTGGGTGGACCTAGAGGGCATTATGCTAAGTGAAATAAGCCAAAGACAAATACTGTGTGATGCCACGTATATGTGGAATCTAAAAAACATCAAACTCATAAAAACAGAGAGTAAAATGGTGGCTGTCAGGGGCCTTGGTGGGGGGGAAATGGGGAGATTCTGGTCAAAGGGTACAAGCTTAATCACTATGCTACTCATTCTGTCTGTCTCTCTGTGTCTCTATCTCTCTCTATATAGACATATATGTGCAACATGTACATGTATATATAGCAAATACAATAAGACATATATACACACATGTAATACATGTGCACATACATATTACATATACATGTAATATCTAAACATTCTCTCTGTCTCCTTTCTATATGTCCCTAATATATAGATATAAATTTTAATATGGATAGGGACGTGGACCTAGATTGACACACAGATACATTAACACTTATTTCAACATGACATAGATGTAGACATAGATATATGTATATAAATAGATATGGATGTGAGAAAGGGATATAGTTGTAGATATAGATTTAGATATACAGACATACATACATCTGAAGCTTCTCTCATCTATACATCTTGAGGTGCTGATAATCTCTTCTCTGTTCTATTTTTAATGCTATTTGTGACTTACAAAACTGACTCACGGATGGTAAAATACCTAAACAGGCATCTGGCATTCAGCAGGCATTTAACAAATGACAACAGTCATTTGCTCAATCATTTGTTCATTCAACAAACACATCGAGCACTCCCAATATGATATGAACTATTGCAGGCCTTGGAGATGTGGCACATGGTTAGGCACGCAGTGTTAATAGTACTAGAGAATGTTTATTGATGGTGTGAAAAGAACTAGGCATCACTTCTATGCAGGACTTTTTGATCATCACACACACATTAGGAGGTAAGTACAACTTTTATGCTCCATTTACATGAGAAAAAACTGTGGGTCACAGTGTTCAAACACTTCACCCAAGCAAGCAAGTGAGGAAGTCTGGCTTCAGAGCCCATGCTCCCAACCACTGTCAGCAATAGCTAGGACAGTTGACCATTGAACAACATGGGTTTGAATTGTGTGGGTCCACTTACATGTGTTTTTTTTTTTCAATAAACACTGTAAATCCTCCTTATGATTTTATTAATAACATTTTCTTTTCTCTAGCTCACTTTATTGTAAGACTACAATGTATATACATACAACATATAAAATACATGTTAATTGACTGCTTATGTGATCAGTAAGCCTTCTGGTCAACAGTAGGCTGTTAGTAATTAAGTTTGTGGGAAGTCAAAAGTTATACGTGAATTTCGACAGCACAGGGGTCGGTGCCCTTGACCCTCGCATTGATCAAGGGTCAACTGCATTTTCATTTTCTACAATAAGGTCCTTAAAATGGCTACTGTTGCTTTTGTTAGTGAAGCATGGCAGCCATATGGGAAAGTGCACAGATTGCAAGCACAGAGATTATTTCATCTCCCCTGATATAACCAGGAGCCACGGGGTGTGGGGAAGTATGGTAAGGACATGGTAAGACATGAAGATGGGGAGATGGGTAGGCACAAATTTCTGGGGGCCTCAAATGCTGGGGTAAATAGTGTGGATATTTTATATGTGTGACGGGAGCAGACAGAATCCAGCCCCTTTGGGACATCCTGGAGGCAGGAGGTCAGAAGGGTAGTAATGATGATGGTGATAATGATGATGATGATGATGGTGATGGTACTGATGGTGCTGATGTTGATGGTGGTGGTGGTGATGGTGGGGGTGATGGTGATAATAATCGTGGGGGTTGGAGTACTGATATTGGTGGTGGTGAGGTTGATGATCACTGCTTACAGTTACTGAATGCTCACTGTATCCCACAGTTTGTATGTGATTTCAATGAATTCTCACAACAGTCTCATTGGATAGACACCATTACTATAGTCAGTTTGTAGGTGAGGAAACAGAGGCTCAGAGACGTTTAGTAACTCACAGAGCTAGTCATTGGCAGAGCTTGGGTTTAAGTTGCATCTGGTTGGCTTGAAAGACAACTCCCTGAAACACCTGGGGCACCTACTCTTTGCCAGGCTGTTCCCCTCCAACTAGCCCTGAGCCATAGGGATTATTACATCCCTTCAGATGAGAGAACGGAGGTCTCATCAAGGTTAAACCACTTTTCCCAGGTCGCGCAGCTTATTCGAGGTCTCATTCTGGGCCGTCCTTGCCCTGGTGCTTGGCAGGATAGTTAAGTTCTAACTCCATCCTCCCATAGCAAGCCTCCCACCCTAAATGCTGTTGGCATTAAACCTGTTTCGAAGAATAGCTCCAAAGCAGCTGGTTCCTTCCTTGTCCAGAGGTGAGACTGGGGCCACATGGAAGGAGATGCTGGGTCATTAATAGAGGCAGTTGTCATTCTGCATCATATGCTCAGGTCATCCCTGACATGCCCAAGGGTCGGGGTTGGGACTTCATAGGGATATTAGTAACCAGTGCCTGGAAATCATACTGCAGGAGGGACAATTACAGAGACAGGCATCCTCAAATAGAGATGTCAGCTCTGTGTGTCAGGTTCTGGGTCAGGCCCTGGGTGTTCAGCAGGGACCAAGGCAGAGAGGGTCCCTTCTCTCAAAGAGGGTTGAGAATTTTTATTGGACTTTTCCTACCTGGTGGGCACTGCTGGAGGCAGTGGGCACTGTGAGAGCCCTTTATCAGATTGAAGATGTTCTTATTATTCCGAGGACCACTGGTCAAGTTCCTTAGCATAGCCTAAAAGTCCCTGAAGAAAATTCTCTAAGATTCACCAGGATTTTAACAATTTCTCTGTTTCTTCTCTGTCTCTGTCATTCCAACCAAGGTTCAGATCTTGGCTGGCATGTACTCCTATAAGCTGTGGGGACATGGGCAGGTTATTTAACTTTTCGAGTCTCAGTTCACTACACTGGTAAATGGGGATGACAGTACCTAGTTTGAGGGCTCTTGTGAGGATTCAATACATTGGTAATATGCATAGAGCAGTGGCTGGTATGCAGCAGATCCTGTATGAGTGCTTGGCACTTGTCAGACTGAGTCCCTCTCTTTCTCTTCCGGGCATAACTTCAAGCCTGAAGGTTTATCTGTGTCATTCCTGGGAGGGCAAAGAAAATGAACAGGGGTTTCGCAGGAGGGGAAGTGGACTTAGCTGAGCATGGACATGATGAATGCTGGGCAGAGAGCGGGGGAAGGCTGATGGGGTGACTATTACAGGAGGAAGAGAATTTCTTTAAAAATGTGTGAAAGTTAAACCAAAACTGTCAGACTCTCTATTAAAGAGAAAATCAAGACCACAGCTATAGCATGAATAGGAACCAGAGGCTCTGGCCCTCTCTCCTCCAGGTGGCCGGGAGCTGGTAAACTTCTCTGTCCTTTACACAAACTCATAGGATTTCAGAGCTGCCATAGATTTTTCCCACCTGCCAGTGTTTTGTTACTTTTTGCAATGTTCTAAAACAATGTTTCTCAGACTTAGACGTAGCTCAAACAAAAAGAGGTCCTAGTGTACATCTCTTCTCTCATAAAAAGCAATTTCTATAGTGGTGCTTCACAAAAAAAAATTTTAGACAGTGAGAACTAGGAAGAAATACAGCTTATTTTCTGGATAAGCAAACACACACACACACACACATATAACTGAAACAAAAGTTTCATGAAACAATTTTCACCTTATTATACACCATGATCTTTTTTTTTTTTTTAAATCTGTTCTACAGTACTTCATTGAAAGACTGTGGGTCAATTTCTCCTAAACTTATTTCAGTGGATCACAACCCACATTTTTGGAATGCACTGCTCTGTGGCACAGCGAGGATGTGTTTCTCCCCTTGGGTGTGAAGAATTCAAGGAGCAAGCATAACAAGAAGCAGCAACGTGCCCTGATGTGCAACCTGTTCTTAGTTTAGTGATTCCAACTGGCAAAGCAAATTATGATTGAAACTCGTTCCATAGGCACATCCTTGAACCCGGTGGATGTGGATTTAAGGAACATGGGGTTCGGTCTTCTGCATGGCTCTGAGTCCAACCCTGCAGGTCAATTTCACAAAGAGATGAAATCAGAGTTGATAAAGTACAATGTCGCAGTAACCGATAAATACACCCTCTTAATAAAATGTAAAAGGGAGAAGTCTAAAGTTCATCTTGACTTTCACCTCAGTTGTAGTCCTCACCCTTGAGGCAACCACCATCATTTCAATGTAGGAGAGTGTCCTTCCTTGCGTTGCCTATGCATTTATACACAAATATATGACGCTAGGGAAAAATTTGTGGCATTGCCCTTGATGGCTGTTTCTTATATCATACCGTTCTTCTCCTTTCAAAAGCTGCTGGCTTTTTTTTTTTTTTTAACATAGTATTTCCTGAATATCTTCCATTTCATTGTCTCCAGGCTGCATTCCTTTTTAACGGCTGTATAATATTCCACAGAGATCTGCTGTAATCCTGCCACTTTCTAGTAACTCCCCACAGCACTTAGAATAAAGAGCCAAACCCCCACCCAAGGCCATCATTCCGAAAAGAAACATGACATGATCGGATTAAAAAAAAGAGATCGCCAGGCCATCCTTGTGTTCCAGGTGAGTGCTAAGTGCTCTGGCTGGACCGTTTCCTGCTGTCTTCCAGGTTAGAGAAACATTCCTCTCACCACTTCACAGACAAGAAAATAGGCTCAGAGGTGGTGAAACTCAGCCGACTTCACCCAGCTCACCCGCGGCAGGTCTGGGAGTGACCCTGAGTTTTCTATCACCCCATTTCTCAGCCAAGGATCTCTATCTCTTTGTCATGCTGTCCACTTACTATGTCTGTCTGTCCTGCTAGCCTGGGATCTTTCACTTCCAACTGCAGGTCGAGGCCCATTAGTGGATCTGGAAATTGATTTATATCAGGTTTCTAGGCCTTGGTTCTACTCACATGGGGGGTGGGGTGAATCATTCTGTGTTGCTGTTTTGGGGGACTGTCCTGTGCACTGCAGGATGTTTAACAGCATCCCTGTCTTCTACCCACTAAATGCCAATGGCATCCCAGTTGTAACAAACCCAGATGTCCTCACACACTGCCAAATGTCCCCTGTGGTGGTCAAATTATCCCCAGTTGAGATCCACTGATTTAGATGGTCGAAACCAACATTTTAAAAAATGAAACAGAATATATTTGAACCAAACAGAATAAAAAATATTGTGTGAGGAGAAAGTACATATTTTGTATGTTTTCTACTGGAAAAAGGACTCGACCGTTTCATGGACTGAACTTTACTGAGCACCTACCAGTCACTCTTTCCTGTGCCACAAACGCAGCTGCAAACTAGGCAGAAGGGGCTCATGGCCGTGACACAATAAATGGGGCAGACAGATGGTAAACAAGTAAACAATCCAAGCTAATTCAGATGTGCTTTTAGCAAACGAGAGGATGTCACACAGTGATCAGCGTCTGTACATGTGGGGGCGGGGGGCTACTTTAAATCAGGTCATTGAGAAAGGACTGTCAGGGAGCGCATCTTAGTTGATATTTGCAGGAAAAGAGAAAAAAGTTACACAACTATCCAGGGAGAGGATCTGGGTGGAGGGAGTAACAAGCACACAGGGCCCGAGGCAGCAGGAAACCATGGGCTTCACAGGTGGTGAGGTCTTTGAAGTTGGACTTAGGGAGCAGGTCAGAGGGCCGTGGGGAAGGACAGGTAGCCACAACCAATCCACCCAGGTCCTTGCAAAAGGGAAACAATGAAACCAGCACCTGAGGGGAAAAGCATTTCCAGGGGGCTGGAAAGCCCTGACGCGGACAACAGCAGTGGACGCAACTCAGACGAGCTTAGAAAGGCAGATGAGCCATTCTGGCCAGGTCTCGTGGGCCACTGGCCCTCATTCAGAGGTCATGGGGGGCGTTCAAGGGGACAGGGCAGGCGGGTGCAACTCTCTCCTTCACGCTTCTCCTTCCTTCCTCCCTCACCAGGCTCCGGAGGCCCCTGCAGGCCTGCCCTGGGCCAATCAGAGCTGGGCGCATGACTTGTTGCTGCTGTCTCCTGCAGGGGCAGTGCTGCGCCTGCCATCAGCCTGCCAGCACTTCTGGCCACCTCCTGCTCACTCTGCGGGGTACCACACGTCGCAGGGCTCACCGCACTGAACCTGGCCTTGCGCTTGCCTGTGAGCTTCTTCCCGCACAAGCCGGCCTTGGTGGAAATCTGCTTCCTGCTGGACACCGTGCCCCAGCTGCTGGCGATCCCTAGTGGGGCATGTCCCCTGCGAGCTTCCTGCATCACATGGAGGTCTTCCTCCTAATCGCATAGCCCAGGACCGCTACGTGGCCATCTGCAGGCCCCTGCACTATGGCATCATCTGAGCCCATGGCTCTGCCACGGGCTGGCCGCCATGTGCTGGCTAGCCAGGGTCCCCATGTGGCTGGTCTTCACCATCTGGATGTTTCGCTTTTCCTCCTGTGGGCCCTGTGGCATCTGCCACTTCTGTGACATCAACCCTCTGCTGAGCCTGGTGTGTGGGGACATCAAGCTTGGAGGCTACCGTGTTGGCAGTCACAGTGCTGGTTGTCATGGTTTCTCTGTATGATAGCCACCTCCTACACTGGGGTCTTGGCCACCGTCTTGTGGATGCCATTGGCCACTGGGCACCACAAGGACCTGTCCATGTGTGCCTCCCACCTGATCATGATAGTTCTGTTCTAGGACACAACAGGGCTCATCTACCTGTCACCCAAGGCCAGCTACTTCCTGGAGAGCAAGCAGGTGGTGTCTGTCTCTCACACTCTGACGACTCCCATGCTCAACCCCTTCATCTATGCATTTAGAATGAGGAAGTGAAGGCTGTGTTGGGGTGTGTGCATCATCAGAGAAAAGGGATCCACATTCCATGGCCTCTCAATGATTCCAGAACTGTTCACCTAGCCCTACCCGGAGAACACCTCTAATGGTTGTCTTTAATCCAGCCACCATCCTGACACTCAGTTTGTTGAGGACAACAGGATTCTCTTCCTGGTAGTGGAGCATGAACTTTCTCCATGTTTAAAAGCAGGGTCATAGCACGGTTCCTGTTAAGTGCCATTGCCAGCTCAGTAAACATAAATATAGGACACCCTTTTGATTTTGAATTTCAGGCAAACAGCAAATAATTTTTGAGTGTAAGTGTGTACTTTTTCATGGCTGAGTAATATTCCATTATATATGAACCACATTTTTATCCATTCATCTATCTGGTGATAGACACTTTGGTTGTTTCCATATCTTGGCTATAATGAATAATGCTGCAATAAACACGAGTGAATGTGTCTCTTTGACATCCTGTTTTCATTTCTATTTGGCATATATCAAGAAGTGGGATTGCTAGATCATTTGATAGTTTTATTTTTAATTTCTTGAAGAAACTCCATACTATTTTCCATAGTGGCTGCACCAATTTACATTCTCATCAACAGTGCACAAGGGTTCTCTTTTCTCCATTCTCGCCAGCACTCATGTCTTGTCTCCATTACTAGCCATTCTGATAGGTACAAAGTGATATCTCATTGTGATTTTGATTTACATTCCCCTGATGAATAGTGAGGTAGAGCACCTTTTCATGCACCTGTTAGCTATTTGGGTGCCTTCTTTGGAAAAACGTCTATTCGATTATAATTGTATCTATGCTGGCTGGGTTCATGTCTGCCAGTCCCCACTAAGCTGTAAATTGGCTATGTCTAATTTCACTCATTATTTCACCCTCAGCACTTGGCACCATGTCTGGCACACAGCAGCCAACCAATAACTGTTTTCCAAAAGAATGAATAAAGAATGAGTGACTATTCAGATATGCTGTGAGGACTCTCCCTTCTTGAAAGGACAGGGTCTTCTTCCAGAGAGAGAGCCCACGGGGCAGCAAACACTGGTGCAGTGCCTTCAGACAGCTGGAGAAGACCCCTGCAGTGAAGTGTGTCCACCACCTACTTCCCTTTCTCCTGGCTAGTAGCCTCTCCAGTTTGAAGGTGGCCATCACTCCCTACTTGAGCTGTTTCAGTTTGTATTGACCCTTCCCTGGAGCTACTGCTATGTTTTATCTCCATGAGTGATTTTTGTTTCTGAGATTATCACAAGACTCAGGTCAGTCCAAGTGGAAAAAACCTCCAGATTTGTGCTGGTCCTCCTAGGGGAAGACTGGCTTTCTCTGGTACTGGAGACTAGTAGGATGTAGATCTGAACCTGCCAAGAGGCACCTAGAATGAACATATCTGTAATAAAACCCATAGAGAGGCAAGAAGATTCTCAAGATGGAGAAAGACACTGAATCCTGATGTTATCATTGGAGCACCTGGGTTTCTTTGTGCCATATTACCCAGGATGAGCTGATATATTCCAATTTTTAAATTTTAATTTTGAGTTTGATTTTTTTTTTGCTTGCACCTGAAAGAGGCATTCCAAGATGTTACAGAAGCTGTCAGAGTCCTGGGTTTGGGCCATGCCTGGTTTATCCTCTTCCCTGCCTCTAACAATAGTCCCAAATCGTGGCCTGGACACAGCTAGAGTTTGGAGCTAGTGTTCATCCTTCAGATCCACTCCCTGCTACTGCAAGTCAAGCTCACCCTACTCCACATCCTTCTCAGAATAACCTTCTTCTCTCCCTCTGTCCTCTCTGCAAGTATTTATGGAGTAGTCCCAGTGCTGTGTGCCAAGGATGAAAGATGAACAAGACCATACTCTGTCTCCAAGTATCTCCTGGCATAGTACTAACTTCCCTATCTAATGGTGCTCTAATAAGTCTTTATTAAAAACATTATCTTCTCTCATTCACTACTGATAGGAGAGTACACCAAAACAAATTTCTAGGAAACAATTTGGCAGTATCTCTTCACATTTATATTGTATATTTCTTTTGATCCAAAAAATACCACATCTAGGAATGGATCTTACAAATACACTTATGCCAATACATAGAGACATTTGTATAAGACTTTTCATTTCAGAATTGTTTAGAATGGGAAAAAAGATGGGAAACGACGAAAATTTGTTATTGGAATTGGTAAAATAAATTACAGTACCTAATATACAATGCAATAATTTATAATTTCAAAAGCAGGAGGGAAACCTATATATACTGATACAGAAAGATGAACCATAATATAGGGTTAAACAAAGAAATTGTAAGAGTATGCATAATATGATCCCATTTGTGAAAAACAAAAGTATATATACATAAAATTCATATATAGAAAATTTTCTGAAAAGTATATAACAGCTGTTCCTTGCATTACCTATGGATAGTTGATTTGAAATGGAAAAGGACATATTTATTTCTATATGTTTCAAACATTTTAAAAAGCAAATATTTGTTTCATAGCTGAAACAACTGAAAACTTCCTCCAAGTATGTTGACACCCCTCCAGTATTTTTACATTGGTAGAAATCCACACCAAGACCTCAACTACTAAAGCATGAAGATATCAACTAAATTTAACACAAAAAAAATACAGTTATAAGAATATTTTCACACATCTAGTATCTGTCACAATCGAGATTTTAACCTGAGTCTCCCTGCAAGTCCCCCACTCATATGGTTACGTGACTTAGATGTGGTTTGCCTTATGAATTCCCATTTGTTGACTCAGCTTGCTGAGGTGACCTTTTTAGATAGAATAGGCACTGCAGTTCTTCTCACTAGAACCCGTCAAGAGTTGGAAGCCACTCTCATGTCCATGAACTCCAGCTTGGTCTGGATCTAGCCCTGCAGGCCCCTGATCTATAGACATCCAACCAGCCCCAGGCATCATTGAACAAAAGGAGATTGGGGGTCACAAATAATTGACAGCAGGGTTTCAAAGAAATATGTGTACATCCATGTTCATAGCAGCATTATTCACAGTTGCTGAAAGGTGAAAGCAGGTATCCACTGACAAATGGATGCATGAGCAAAATGCGGTCCATCCACACAATGGAATATTATTCAGCCTTAAAAAGGAAGGAGACTCTGACATACACTACAACATGAATGGGCCTAGAGAACATTATGATAAGCCAGTCATAAAAATACAAATATTCTATGATTCCACTTATATGAGGTCCTAAAAGTGGTCAAATTTATAAAAACAGAAAATAGAATGGTGGTTTCTATGGGCCGGGGTAGGGGAGAATAGGGAGTTGTTTAATGGGTTATAGGGTTTCAATCTTACAGGACAAAGCATTCTAGAGGTGGATGGTGGTGACAGTTGTTGACAATGGGAACGTCATTAATGTTAATGAGCTGTACATTTAAAAATGGCTAAGATGGCAAACTTTGTGTTATATATATTTCACCAATTAAAAAAATCCACAAAGAAAGAAAAGAAGGGTTGGAGTCAGTGATAAAGGAGGCTAGTGATAGTTTTCCAAGTATTCAACCTGAAAGGATGACTCATTTCTGCAGGAGGAAAGGGGACGGGGGGCAGGGTTGGTCCTCTAGGCAGAAGAATTGGAATATGCTGAGGTATGGAAGTATGAAAAGGAACCATGTGTTACAGGTACGGAGAGGAGTCGGAGACAGTGGAGAACCATGTTGAGTGAAGCGCGGGATCTCGCTTGGGTACATATAGTGCAGGGCCTGAAATATTACTTTCATACTAAGAAATTCTAAATTCATAAGAAGACAAAGAAGAGAGTGTGTTAAAAAAAAATCTTGCACATGACCTTGCACAAGTATGTGCCTGCTGCACATGTGGAGTTTCTTGCCTTGTGCCAAGTGAAGATAACCTTAACAGGCTCCCTGAAACCTCAATGCAGTTGCCACATTCTCCTGTAAGTCCCTGTACCAGACTAGTTTCCTTCCTCTCTACTTCCCCAATCTCTGGCCCTCATCTGATTAAATATCCACCTTTGCCACAGACCTTCAAAACAAAAGTCAAATCTGATTTATTTTTGTGTTTCCAGAATACAAAACACATTCTAGCATACAGTAGGGTATCAATGCATGCTTATTGATGTGGCCTAAATATGGATTCCAAATTAGGTGTCCCTTTGCCCAATAGAGATTCGGAAAAAAAAAAAATCCTTCCCATTTGCTCTTTAATTCCACAGAGATTAGGGGAGGGAGGTCTCAGAGATCCTGAGCTTTGTTTTAAGCTGGCTTCTCTGTCTATGATGAGAGGCAACTTGGCAATGCCGAGAGTGTGCAGTGGGTAAAAGTGAGGTGGGTCTGGTGGAAACTCCGGCTCAGAACCCAGGACAGCTCCTTCCAGGCTGGCGGGAACTCAAGGAAATATTCTTGTCTTCTGACTACTGAACAAATTTTCCATTCCTGAAAATTCTGTCCTTGAGTGGATACTCAGGCCACCTAGTCACTGACCAGAGACCCCAGGAAAGGAAGAAGGTTCATTGTATCCATTCTTATAGAACCACTGTACTCAAGTTATTCAGGTAAGGAGATTGGATAGTTCAATAGGGGGCAAAGGGAAGGGACTATCAAGATGAAAAGAAAATGGTACTTACGGCATGTATACTCTGTGTCAGGTGCTTCACTGGCTGCTTTCCTTGCATTATTTCCTTTTATCCCCTTGATAATCCTATGATGTAGTTACAAATATAGTCCCTGTTTTACAGATGGAGAAGCTGAAGGTCAGTAAGAATAAGTTAAAATGCCTGATCTCATACAAGTGGGCAGTAGGGTTTCTGGAGTTGGAGTCTGGGTCCATGCGATTCTAAAGCCCAAATTCTTTCTACCACACCAAGATGTCTCTCATGGATCATGAAAAATGAAAGACTGAGTTGGGAGCCAAAAACTTGGGCTAAAGTTCTCAACTATGTGAGTGACTGTGGTCAAAGCGTGGTCACACTTTTATGTCTTTGCTAGTGTGGCTCCTCTTCCTGGGCTGCCCATTACTCTACCCACTTTTCAACTTCCAGAATTCTATTAATCCTTCAAGATTCAGTTAAAATATCAGATGTTGCATGAGGTTTTCCTAGTCTTTCCTTCTAGAAGTAAATACTCTTTCATCAAATCTCTACCCTGTGTTGTGCTTTGCATGACTGCCTCCCTTGTTAGAAGGGATTAGATGAATATGCCGGCACTGAAACCCAGTCTGGAGGTCAGGTCGAAGCTCAGATTCATTGGACACATTCAAATGTGTGGAGCTTCTTCCCCACAGAAAGGCAACAGAGTCTAGAAAAATGACCACTGGCTTTGGAACCAGAGAGACCCAGGTGTGACTGCTGGATTTGCCCCCATCTGTGTAAACTGGTCAAGTTTTTCCACCTGTCTAAGCTCCATTTCCTCTTTTGTGAAATGCAGAGCCCAATACTTCACTCACAGGATGGCTACAACATGGATTAATGAAATAATGTACATCTCATAAAGATAAATATCTATATTTGGATGGCATACTACTTAATAATAACTAATATTTATGGTTTATTGTGTGCCAGAAACCTAGCATATGGCAATGCTATGAATTAAGTACTATAATAAATCCCCCACTTGCATGTAAGGAAACTGAAGTTCAATGAGGATGTGTAACTTGTCCAAAACCTCACCTCTATTAAGTGGAAGGTCCTATATTGAGATCCAGGTCTGTCTGACACTTATTTAATAGTGGAGATATTATGGAATTTGAGATGAAGGTAATTATATCCATCTTTTTCTTAGAAAAGGATATTGAAGGCCAGACAGGTAAAGCAACATGTCTGAGTTTAGCCAAAAAAAAAAAAAGAGCCAGATAGAAAACTCCCCTGGCAGGCTACATATTGTTCATCTCCATGTGCTGGGGGATATTGTTCATGCTCGCCATTAGTGGGAGGAAATAAAACTCCTAAATGAAAATTCTGTGCACCCTGATTCTGGAGTGGCCTTTGGAATTAAACTGCTTACTTCTTATGTGAGATAAGCAAAAACAAAAACAAACAAACAAACAAAAAAGCCCACTTCTATCTAAGGCAACTGATTGTGAGACTATAGCAGAGTTAAGTCTGGTGCAGTGGAAAAGAAAGAAAGGGATTATGAGCAGAAGTAGGAGCAGAGAGAACATGGGTGACAGAAGAGAAAAGCCAAGCGGGGGTGGGGGGAACACAAAAGGGAAGTGGATTATTTGAGTGTTCTCGTTTAGAACTAAGGGGAGCATAGCCAGCCAGTACTAGCAACCTTGTGGAGAGCCGTGTTCACCACAGACTGCTGCCTCTGGTGGGGTTGTTCTCAGGGCAGGAGTAAAGTGATTGTTTCAGAACTGTGGACAGCTCCAACACCATGTCCCTGAAGAGGGCAGTTTATCATTAAACTATTAACCTCATTGCTTCATTCAATCCTCTCTAAAGTTAGATGAGACTCCAGGCAGCTCTCAAACAGACCAAGGGCATGCTTTGCAAGCAACACAATCACATGCGAGGCACTGATGGGTAGTAAATCATATAGAACCGAGTTGAAAAATCCCAGTGTTCTCACTTCATACTTGTAGTCTCTGGGAACCTCGGTTTCTATCTTTAGCATAAGGAAATGACAGCTACTTTGCAGGGCATTGAAAAGAAATGAAATCTTTTATGTAAAGGACATACCCTGGACATAGATAAATGAAATAAATGTTACCTTCATCTTTAAATAAGAAATTTGGGGGGGGGGTGTGGAGTGGATATAGCACTCTCTAGAAGAAAAAAGAAATCAAATTTCCATTGGTTTTTCTAGAAAGTTAACATAGCTGACTCTTTTCACTACTAGATAGTGGTAAATTTCATCAATAAATGCCATCAAATTAATAGAGGAATCTCAGAATAGAAAGATAAGGATTTTTCTCTACTCCAAGATACCGAGAACCACTTATGTTTGGTGTAGAATTTTTTTAAAAACATTTTTTCTGGCTTTATTGAAATATAATAGACCATCAGTTGCTTGTTATTTACATTGTACAATTAAATGTTTTTTTCAATTATAGTTGGCATATAATAATATATCAGTTTCAGTTGTATAGCATATTGATCAGAGATCCACATAACTAGCAATCACCCTACTAAATCTAGTACCTCTCTTCCCTCTTACATATTCATTACAATATTATTAACCATCTTCCCCATGCTATACTCTACATCTCCATGTCTATTCTTCCATTTGTACCTTTTAATCCCTTTGCCTTTTATTTGGTTCCCCCCTTCCCCTCCCTTCTAGTATCCCTCTAAATATTCTCTGTATCTATGAGTTTATTTCCTCTTTTGTTGTTGTTGTTGATTTTGTTCTTCAGATTCCATGTGTATGTGAAATCATGTGATATTCGTCTTTCTCTATACAATTCATTTCATTCAGTGCAATACCCTCTAGGTCCAATAAGGCAATATCTTTTTCCATCTCCTTTCCTTTAGTCTGTGTGTCTTTTAATCTGAAGTGAGTCTCTTGTAGGTAGCATATGTAGGGATCTTGTTTCCTAATCTATTCGGCCACTCAGTCTTTTTGTTGGAGCTCTTAATTCTTTTCCATTTGAGGTACTAGTTGATAGTAATGTAGTTGTTACCATTCTTTATTACTATTTTTTAAATTTTATTTTATTAGTTTCAAGTATACGGTACATTAGTTAGACAACTATATGTTCAGAAAAAGGATTGCCCCAGTTGTTCCTACCCTCCCTTGGCCTTCCACTTACCCATCATATTAATGCTAACTGCATTCTCTCTGCTGTGCTCCCCATCCCCATGCCCAACTATCAACTACTAATTTGTACTTCTTTAACCATTCACCCCATTCTCCCAGCCCCCCAAATCCCCTTCCCTTCTGTTCTTCACCAAATTGTCCACTATATTTGTGAGTCTGTTTTTGATTACTTTGTTCTTTTTGTTCCTTAGATTCTGCATATAAGTGAAATTATGTAGTGCTCTGTCTGACTTAAATAACTTCTAGGTTCATCAAAGCAATATCTTTTTCCATCCCCTTCATTTTCATATGTAGGAGCCACTCAATCTTTTGGTTGGAGCACTTAATTATTATCCATTTAAGATACTTATTGATAGGAATGTAGTTGTTACCATTCTTTAGTCCTGTTTTTGATACATGTTTTTCTTCTTAAAGCAGTCCCTCCAACATTTCCTGTAATACTGGCTTGGTGTAGATAAATTCCTTTAGCTTATGTTTGTCTGGGAAGCTCTTTATCTGTCCTTCAAATATAAATGATAGCTTTGCTGGATAAATTATTCTTGGTTGTAGACCCTGGGTCTTCATCCTGTCAAATATCTTGTGCCAAGCCTTTCTGTCCTGTATAGTTTCTTTTGAGGAATCATCTGCCAATCTTATGGGTGCTCCTTTGTAACTAGCTGCTTTTCTCTTGCTGCTTTTAAGATTCTCTCTTTGTATTTAACCTTTGAAATATGAATTATGATGTGTCTTGGTGTGGGCCTCTTTGGGTTCCTGGTTTTTGGAATTCTCTGAGCTTCCTGAGGTTTATTTCTATTTCCTTCACCAGGTTAGGGAAGTTTTCCATCATTATTTCTTCAAATAGCTCTTCAACATCTTGTTTTCCTTCAGATACCCCAATGACATGGATACTTTTACCTTTAGTAGTGTCCCGTTGGCTCCTTAAATTATTACTATTGTCTTGGCTCCTTTTTTCTTGCCATTCTGATTGAGTATCTTTGGCTTTCCCATCCTCTATATAGGTCATTTGATCCTCTCCTTTATTCACTTTGTTTATTCCATTTAATATACTTCTCATCTCAGATAATGTGTTCTTCATTTCTGACTGGTTCTCTTTTATAATTTCCATTTTCACGTTTTTTTTTTATCTCTTTGTTGAAGTTCTCACTGAATTCATCAACGCTTCCCCTAAGTTCATTGAGCATCTTTTTAATCAGTGTTTTGAACTCTGCATCTGTTAGATTGCTTGACTCCATTATTTCTAGATCTCTGTTCCGTTCTCTCATATGGTTTCTGCTTCTTTGCCTTCCCATTTTGGCTGCCTTTACTGTGTCTGTTTCTATGTACTAAGCAAAGCTCTTAAGTCTCCCGGTCTTATTAGTGAGGCTTTGTGAAGTAGGTATCCAGTGACACAGTCCTGAGAGGGGTTCACCTGCAGGCCAAAGTTAGCCCCAGTCTCTGCCCTTCCGGGGCCACCTGTTAAGATTCAGCAAGCAATCCACAGATGCTGTGCTTATAGTTGCCTGAAGAAGCCACGCCAGAAACCGAGGCCAGCTGCCACTAGTGTGGGTCTAGGTGCTGCTCTGCAAGGAACACCTGACTCACTGAGGATACACCTGGATGTGGCTTGGGTGGGGCCGCGACTTGGGGGAGGCAGATTTTCAGGGAATCTTCTGGGTGGAGCGACCTCTGTTATCCAGTTTGATGACATCTGAGCTATGGCGGCGCCGAGTCTGCGCACTGAGAGTGGGGCAGGCTCAACAGAGGAACAATGGATACCACCGGCACTTCTGTCCAGGAGAGATTCTTGCCTCTGACCCTCACTCCAACAACTCAGTGTCCCCATGTAAGTCCCTGGTGCCCCCTGCACAGCTGACAGGGCACTGGTCCTCTGTCACCGCAAAAGTCCGCTCGCAGCCACGGCCCCTTTAACAGACATCTGCAGCTCTGACTGCCACTGCCGCCACCTCCGACCCACTCAGTCGCTCGGTACTGGGCAGCCTCACATTCACGCCCCGTCCTACCTTCTGCCATTGCAGATTGATTTCTTAGGTTCCTCCCTAGTTGTATGGCTTGTCCATCTAGATCCCAGGCAATTTTTCCTTGCTGTTTGCTCCTTGTTTCTGTCATAACTTTGATTTGGTTGCCAGAGGGATGAACAGAGCCTCTATCATCTACACCATCTTTTCCTGCCTCCCTCTTAACCATTTTTAAATGTACAGTTCAGCGGTGTTGAGTACACTCACATTGTTGTGCAGCCAAGTTCTGAAACTTTCTCATCTTGTGAAATGGAAACTCTGACCCCATTAATTAGTGACTCCCCGTCCCCCTCTCCCAGCCCCTATCATCACCAACCTATTTCTGTCTCTATGAACATGACTACTCTAAGGACCTCACCGCAAAAGTCCACTCATGGACACGGCCCATTTAAGAGGCATCTGCAGCTGCTGGCTGCTGCTGCCATAGCCTCTGCTGTCCCACTCAGCCACTGGGGACCAAGCATCCTCGCATCCTCGCTCTGTCCTACCTCCTCCCATTGCAAAGTGATTTCTTAATTCTCTGTGTAGTTGTAGGGCTTGTTCATCTAGATCCCAGGTGATTTTCCTTGCTGTTTGCTCCCTGTTTCTGTTACAACTTTGATTTGGTCGCAAGAGGGATGAACAGAGCTTTTATCATCTACACCATTTTTTCTCTTCCTGGTTTTTTTTATTAAATGCTACCTAAAAATTAGACTGATCCAATTTTGTCAAAAGTAATAACTCACTTGTCTAGAACTTTTCCTTATATTGTCTTACATAACCTTCACAACATCTCATGGTATGTATCATTCTCCCCATTTCACAGAGGGAAAAAATGAAGGCTTGCATGGATCAAGCAATGTGCTAATGATTGTAAAAACAGATAAGGCAGGATTTTTTACCCCAAGGTGAGTTCTTCCAACCATATCTCATTGACTCCTTTCTAATAAACAACCATCAGAGAATGAAGAGAAGGTCACCTAGGAGGAGTCCCAGTGCTTCCAGCCTACACCCCAACCGTTTCTTGCTGCACCAACTGTGACTCAGCATTCATTTGAGTAATGTGTTGAATACCTACAACAGACTGGGCAATGTGCTTTCTTGCTAGGTACAGAGAATAGAGTTCTGAGTCAGAACCCCTCTCCCAGACTAACGACCCAGTTGGAGAGATGCTGAACAACTGAACAAAAACACAAGTAATTTAAACTGATACCAATCTCTCTGAAAGGAAGCAATGGGATATGGGGATAGAGAATAATGACACTGAGGTTTGATAGAGGATTTTCAAGGAAGGGTTATCTGAGGATAAGACATTGAAAAATTTACACTAAGGATGTTAAGTTTCCCAGAAATGAGAAAAGTGAGAATGGGGACAAGGATGGTCCAGGCAGGAGGTCTGTGTGGGAATTCCTTAAGGTTTGAAGGACCGTAGAGCTTTTGAGAAAGTGAGTAGGTGCCCATAAGGCTTCAGTAGATGTAAGAAGAATCATGACATGTGTTAAACCTGAAGCAATTGACAGGAATCAGAAAATTGGAGGGCTTGAAGACCATGAAAAGGAACATGATGTTTATTCTAAAAATAATGGGGAAATCTGTCAATTTTAAGCAGGAGAGTGACACCCTAAATGATCTATGATTCTGAAAGTCTCCACTAGCTGCTGCATGGAGGACTGCCGAAGGCAAAAATGGAAGCAGAGAAACCAGATAAGCAGTTATTTCACTTACCTGGGTGAGACGATGGCTGGATCTAGGGTGAAGCAGGTGCAGAGAGATAGAGTTGTATCATATTTTGTAGATGTGTTTTATCCTCAGATGGAGAGGCCCCTGCAGCTGGGCAATGTGACCAGAGTCCAGGAGTTTATCTTGCTGGGTTTGTCCACAAGGCCATACACAAGGGACACCCTGTTTTCTGTCTTCCTGTCCCTCTACCTGCTGACTCTCCTGGAGAACACACTCATCATCTACCTCATCTGCACTCACACTGAGCTCCACAAGCCCATGTATTTCTTCCTGGGCAACCTGAGCTGCCTGGAGATGTGCTACGTGTCGGTGATCATGCCTAGTCTGCTCATGGGGCTTTGGACTGGACTCTGCCATGTGCCCTTCACAGCCTGCATGACCCAACTCTTCTTCTTCATCTCCCTCATCTGTACTGAGTGCACTCTCTTGGCCTCCATGGCCTATGACCGCTATGTAGCCATCTGCCACCCACTCCACTACCCACTGCTCATGAGGCCCCAGGTCTGCCTGGGTTTGGCCATGTCCTCATGGCTTGGTGGGCTGCTGGTCTCAGTGGTCAAGACATCATGCATTGCTAGCCTGTTCTACTGTGGCCCCAATGTCCTCAATCACTTTTTCTGTGATGTTTCCCCTCTGCTCAACCTGTCTTGCACTCATGTGGCCCTGACAGAGCTGGTGGACTTCATCTCTGCCATCATCATCCTCTGGGGTTCACTCCTTGTGGCCATATCCTCCTATGTGGCCATCGGCAGGGCTGTGCTCTGTATGCCATCAGCCACCGCCCGTCGTAAAGGCTTCTCCACCTGTGCCTCCCACCTGGTGGTGGTTGGGATCTTCTACTCGGCCACTATCTTCATCTATGCCCGACCCAGCCGCATTGAAGCCATGGACCTCAACAAGGTGCTATCTGTCATCTACACAGTGGTCACACCCATGTGCAATCCCATCATCTACTGCCTGAGGAACAAAGAGGTCCAGGCAGCTTTCCACAAAAGCCTACACTGGTCCAGAGGCTGACTGGCTGACCAGGGAATGGGGAGACTCAAGCTATCAATGTTTTATATTGTCATTGAGATGTAATTCACATACCATACATTTCACCCTTTATAAATGTACAATTCTGTGGGTTTTAGTACATTCACAAAGTTGTATGCGACCACCACTCACCAGTATCTAATTCCGCAACATTCAGTCAGCACCAAAGGAAACCTGTACACATTAGAAGTCACTCCCAAGC
Organism: Pteropus medius; assembly: GCF_902729225.1. Lineage (NCBI taxonomy): Eukaryota > Metazoa > Chordata > Mammalia > Chiroptera > Pteropodidae > Pteropus > Pteropus medius. The sequence continues at coordinate 599,033 of NW_024349142.1, read as the reverse complement.
CCTTGCACCTGCCCTAAGGAACCGCTAATCTTCTTTCTGTCTCTGGACTTTCCTGTTTTGAATATTTTACATAAATAGAAACATTAACATGTGGCCATTTATGTGGTTTCTTTCACTCAGCATAATATTTTCAAGTTTTGTGCACGTTGTAGCATGGATCACTTCTTCATTCCTTTTTATGGCTGAATAATATTCCATTATATGTACATATCATGTTTTGTTTACCCAATCATCAGTTAATATATATCTGGGCCAGTGGCACCGACTGGGGTATAGGGACTGCTGGAGCCTGGTGAGAGAGGAAGGAAGGAGAAGCACGAAGGGGAGAGCCGTACCTGCCTGCGCTGTCCCCGGTGAACAGGGTCCCCTTGAACGCCCCCCATGACCCTGGAATGAGGGCCAGGGGCCTTCCCGTGGCCCACATGGCCTGGCTGGTGCGGCCCATCTGCCCCAGTGAGCTTATCTTGCTGAGCTTCATCTGCAGCAGCTTGTTCACCTCAGGGCCTTCATGGAAATGCTTTTCCCCTTGGTGCTGGTTTTGCTGTTTCTCTTTTGCAAGGTCCTGGATGAACTGTCTGTCCTCATGGCCCTCTGACTTTCTCCCTAAGCCCAGTTTCTAAGACCTCACCCCCATGACACCCACCGTGTCCTCCTGTCTCCGGCCCTGTGCGCTTGCTATACCGTCCTTCAGCTGTTGGTATTGTTGGGTGTTTTTCATCCTCCATGTCTCCATTCAAATGTCCCTTTTCAGGATCCCCCTCACCCCTGATGGCCAGAAATAATGTGTCAGCTAGCCCGTCCACTGTCTACATCATCTGGAATTAGGCTGAATTTAGTTTTTGCTCCATAAAGTCACTTTCCCACTACAGACTGTGAATACCAGGGGAATAGCCAGCTCTCCATGGAATGCCCCGCAGTTTATTTTCCATTATATGGTACTATAACTTATCTCTCATGAGATTTTTATGAATATAAATGAGATAATATGCAGAAGTACATAGCACTGGGGCTGGCATGTGCAGATACTCAGAGTGAACACACCTAGGGTGTTGGTGTTTGTTAAATGAATCCAAAACCCTAAGCATGTCATTTCTATACTATTACATACAAAATGAAACTTAGATACGTGTCATGGCATTTAAGCACCCTGGATGTAAATCCCCCAATGTTCACCCATTTGTTTCAGTCATAGTGGATTCACCTGGCCTTGTCATAGGCCTTGAGCTGGGGTGTAGGGGTGAAATGAAAATCAGAGCTGTTCCCTACCCTCATGATGCTTTAGGGGAACAGAGAGATGACTTCTTCAGAAGGTGAACAAGAAGATTTTTCTAGAATGGCATCCCGACCCCTGGTCTCTTGTCTAGCTCGTATTAGGTGCCCTGTCAACATTTGCTGCAAGCATTAACCTCTGTCTTTCCCACGATTTTATCCATGGCACCTAACACAATGCCTGGCCCATAGCAGATGCTGAATAAATCCTTAACCAATGACTGAGCATCTATCTCATATGTAGTCATACTCCCCAGAACCTAGACCAGCATATGGCACATGGTCCTTGCTCAAAAACGTTTGTTGAATAATTAAAGAAAAGCTCTGTTCTTAGTTCTTGCTGCTCCCCTCTGCTTAAACACATTCTTTTCATGATTTCCCCCAAGTCCTCACTCACTGCTCGTTTCTGGGCTCACACTGACTGCTAAGCCCTAAAATCACGCCAATCTCAGGTCACATGGTATCTGGCCACACAGCACGTTAATGAGGCTGGAGTCAAGGACCAGGTGTTGAAGCTCTACATCTGCAATGCCAGCAGGATGCCAACTTTCCTCCCAACCTCACTTGCTCATCTATAAGTGGGTTACATCTTAAAAAAACAAAAACAAAAACAAAAACAAAAAAATAACAACAACAAAAAAAACAACTGTGTCTCATGACTGTGGATGGAGAGAATTAAGCCCAGATTATATGTGTCTTGCTCCAAGTCAAGAGCAAGTAGCACTCTTCAACTGAAAAACTTTCCCAGAGTCACAGCTTGTGAACAGCAGGCCAGAGATGTATGCTCTCGCCTGTCCATCAACCAGGTCCACACTTACACTTCTCGAAGTTGGGGATGTCATGGAAACCACTGTGTATACCTACTGGCGTCCCTGCACTGTACTGTCTCCATGTTAACCCCCTAGCCCTGCATTGTACCGTCTCCATGCCAACGCCCCGGCCCGGGCCATGATCATTCTTCACATAAAGGATGTCAAAGGCTTATAAGTGGCCCCTCTGCTTCTACTCTTGCCAGCCCCGACTCACTCCCCACCAAAGTGATGTGATTTATTTTACTGTGGAAAACAAGGGGGTGACTAGTTCTCCTGGGAAACACAGACCACAGCTCCTACATCCCAGGCTGGAGACCCTGTCAGTCTTCTGGTGGACACATTTTAGATTCCTCTTCCAGTACCCGAACCAACAAGCGTTCCTATTACCTCTCCAGGGACCCATAGCTGCCTTGGCTCTTTTGAAAAATTCTCCCTGGTCTTATTTATCCAACTGGTATTTACTGAGCATCCATTCTGGTCCCACAACTGTGCTAGGCAACTGGGCTTCTTTACAGTGAACAGACTGCCAGGGGCAAGGGTGAAACCAGGAAGAGTGATCAGGAAGCTGCTGCAGCTGTCCTGAGGCTGGGTGAGGGTGGCTGAGATTGTGGCAATAGATGTATCCATCAGGAGGCACAGACGCTTTCAGGACAAACTTTGGAGGTTGAGTCAATAGACGTTGCTGAAGAATTGGATATAAGGGGTAAAAGGGGGGCAGGGAGAAAGGAAAGGTGACGCTTCCAAGTTTGGCCAGAACACTGGGATAACATCATTTACTGAGACGGAAAGACTCAGAGATGGTCAAATTTTGGGTTGGGGTAAGAAGAATGGGGGTTTAGCTTGGGACACGAATATGAGAGCTTTGTGAGATGCCCCAGTTGGGTTGAAGTGGAGACAGATGGATTTACCAGTCTGGGGTTCAGATGAGAGTTTGGGATGCAGTTAAATATTTGGGCATCATCAGCATAGAGAGACTTTTCAAAGTCATGGATTGGATGAGCTCAGTCAGAAATATGATGTTGATTTAACTTCTCAAATTTCCACTTCCTCCACTGTAATAGGAGGAAGGTGTAGGAATTGGTCTCCTTAACTGGGCCCTCACTACCATACGAAGTGCTATTATCATCATCCTTGTTTCTTATAGGAGAAAAGTGAAGGTTAGGGAAGTTAAGTGAGTTCACCCACGTAAATGGAAAAGCCTGGATCTGAACCAGAGTGTCCACCTCTGGGATAAGCTTGATCCTATGCAGCTTTTACACAGTAGGCAGTAAATAGTTTATAAAACACACACACACACACACACACACACACACACACACACACACACACACACACACACGAGTTCCCTCCTGTGCACGTTTTATTTCCCCCAAACCCACAGAAAACAGCCCCTCCTTGTGCCTCCCTCAGCCCTGGTGGATGAGGTCATTTGCACTTACCCAGAGAGGTTGCTGAATCATGCCCTCCACTGCCTGTGAACTGGGACCAAGGGCAAAGCTCAGACAGCTGGGTTCAAATCTGGGCTCCACCTTTTCCTCACCGTGTGATCGTGGGCAAGGACCTTGGCCTCTCTGAACTTCCATTCCTTAGTTTAAAAAAAAACTGGAGAAAAAGGTTTTTTGAAAGTCTCTATCCACAGGGTCATGAGAATCCAGTGAGCTTGCACATCATAGACTTTGAACAGCACCCAGCACCCAGCACCCAGCAGAAACAGATTTGGAGGACACATCCTGGGTGGTGGCAGAAGATACAGGTGGGTTGCAGCTAAGTAAGATGTTAGTTTTACCATAAAATTTTAAGGTTTTTCAGGGAAAATGTGTTTCTATACTATTAACATACTATTTGGCTCACCTCATGTAAAATAGGGACGATACCTTCCTCATTGTGGTGATTAGAAGTTAACCCAGACTACTCAGTAAAACATGGGCTAGCACCTAGTAAGAGCCCAGAAATAGTTATTATCATTAACTATTAAAAATAAATAATCCCAGACACCCTTCCTAACTGTGTGACCCTTGGACAGTTTGGTTCCTTCTCCAAACCTCCACTTCCATCCAAGTAAACTGGAGCTAAGAAGACCTAACTGCCACAGCGTGAGAGAAAAGGTTGGTACTTGAGTATGTGTGAACAGCTCAAGACCTAACTGCCACAGCATGAAGGAAAAGGTTGGTACCTGAGTAAGTGTGAACAGCTCACACACAGCTTCCAACACTGCTCTCAAGACAGGGAAGTGTGTGAGGGTCGGGAAGCCTGCTGCTGACTCTTGTACACGAAGACATTGAATCTGATAACTCAGCAAACATTTGATGGGTTTTGAGTTATGCTCCCTAGAGTATGGATGGGGTCATCAAATTACAGAATCTTTGGTTTCTTCCAGTGACCTCACCCACTTTGATTCAGTGGTTCTGGAGCCAGGGCCAAGACAACATGCCCACCAAGTAGTTGTTAAGCCCTTGCTTGCATATCTCTCATGATGGGGAGCTTATCATCTTCCATGACAGCCCTTCCATGCTGAGACAGTAAGAACGATTACAAAGATCTTCCTACCAGCATTCACGTACACAGTTGGCAGGGTGTAAGTTGGAACAAATTCTTTGGAGGGCACAGTAGCAATATCTGTCCACACGAACACTTAGGAACTCTGTTGGTCCTGCAATACCACTTCTAGGAATTTATCACCCTGAGTGATTTACATGTGCACTCAAAGGTCTGTGCATGAGGTTGGTTGAGGCAGAGTATTATTCTAAAAAGAGGAGATTTGAGGGGACTGGGCAAACACATTCCAGTATATTCTTAGAATGGGAAACTCAATAGATCCTCAGGTACTCGCATGGACAGGAATGGTACTGAAACATGAAAAGCAAGGTGCAGAACACTGGAGAATATACTATAATTTACATAAATGACAAGGAAGAATATGTATATCCATATAAGATATATATTTGTTTACACAATGAATGTTTCTGGAAAAACACAAAAGATTCTGCTAACAGTGATTGTTTGCCCTTGGAGTTCCACTGGGAGTCATTTCACTTGGAACATTTTTAATTTTGTCTTTATTTTGGCATGTAGATTCTTTCTAAATTTTTTTCTTCTGCAAAAATTGTAGACAGTGAAGAAAGAATGAAAGACCTTCACAAACAAACAGACTTGCTATAAAAATATCTGATCAATCTCTATGAGGTCCTTAGAGTAGTCCAGTTCATAGAGACAGAAATAGGTTGGTGATGATAGGGGCTGGGAGAGGGGGACGGGGAGTCACTATTTAATGGGGTCAGAGTTTCCATTTCACAAGATGAGAAAGTTTCAGAACTTGGCTGCACAACAATGTGAGTGTACTCAACACCGCTGAACTGTACATTTAAAAATGGTTAAGAGGGAGGCAGGAAAAGATGGTGTAGATGATAGAGGCTCTGTTCATCCCTCTGGCAACCAAATCAAAGTTATGACAGAAACAAGGAGCAAACAGCAAGGAAAAATTGCCTGGGATCTAGATGGACAAGCCATACAACTAGGGAGGAACCTAAGAAATCAATCTACAATGGCAGAAGGTAGGACGGGGCGTGAATGTGAGGCTGCCCAGTACCGAGCGACTGAGTGGGTCGGAGGTGGCGGCAGTGGCAGTCAGAGCTGCAGATGTCTGTTAAAGGGGCCGTGGCTGCGAGCGGACTTTTGCGGTGACAGAGGACCAGTGCCCTGTCAGCTGTGCAGGGGGCACCAGGGACTTACATGGGGACACTGAGTTGTTGGAGTGAGGGTCAGAGGCAAGAATCTCTCCTGGACAGAAGTGCCGGTGGTATCCATTGTTCCTCTGTTGAGCCTGCCCCACTCTCAGTGCGCAGACTCGGCGCCGCCATAGCTCAGATGTCATCAAACTGGATAACAGAGGTCGCTCCACCCAGAAGATTCCCTGAAAATCTGCCTCCCCCAAGTCGCGGCCCCACCCAAGCCACATCCAGGTGTATCCTCAGTGAGTCAGGTGCTCCTTGCAGAGCAGCACCTAGACCCACACTAGTGGCAGCTGGCCTCGGTTTCTGGCGTGGCTTCTTCAGGCAACTATAAGCACAGCATCTGTGGATTGCTTGCTGAATCTTAACAGGTGGCCCCGGAAGGGCAGAGACTGGGGCTAACTTTGGCCTGCAGGTGAACCCCTCTCAGGACTGTGTCACTGGATACCTACTTCACAAAGCCTCACTAATAAGACCGGGAGACTTAAGAGCTTTGCTTAGTACATAGAAACAGACACAGTAAAGGCAGCCAAAATGGGAAGGCAAAGAAGCAGAAACCATATGAGAGAACGGAACAGAGATCTAGAAATAATGGAGTCAAGCAATCTAACAGATGCAGAGTTCAAAACACTGATTAAAAAGATGCTCAATGAACTTAGGGGAAGCGTTGATGAATTCAGTGAGAACTTCAACAAAGAGATAAAAAAAAAACGTGAAAATGGAAATTATAAAAGAGAACCAGTCAGAAATGAAGAACACATTATCTGAGATGAGAAGTATATTAAATGGAATAAACAAAGTGAATAAAGGAGAGGATCAAATGACCTATATAGAGGATGGGAAAGCCAAAGATACTCAATCAGAATGGCAAGAAAAAAGGAGCCAAGACAATAGTAATAATTTAAGGAGCCAACGGGACACTACTAAAGGTAAAAGTATCCATGTCATTGGGGTATCTGAAGGAAAACAAGATGTTGAAGAGCTATTTGAAGAAATAATGATGGAAAACTTCCCTAACCTGGTGAAGGAAATAGAAATAAACCTCAGGAAGCTCAGAGAATTCCAAAAACCAGGAACCCAAAGAGGCCCACACCAAGACACATCATAATTCATATTTCAAAGGTTAAATACAAAGAGAGAATCTTAAAAGCAGCAAGAGAAAAGCAGTTAGTTACAAAGGAGCACCCATAAGATTGGCAGATGATTCCTCAAAAGAAACTATACAGGACAGAAAGGCTTGGCACAAGATATTTGACAGGATGAAGACCCAGGGTCTACAACCAAGAATAATTTATCCAGCAAAGCTATCATTTATATTTGAAGGACAGATAAAGAGCTTCCCAGACAAACATAAGCTAAAGGAATTTATCTACACCAAGCCAGTATTACAGGAAATGTTGGAGGGACTGCTTTAAGAAGAAAAACATGTATCAAAAACAGGACTAAAGAATGGTAACAACTACATTCCTATCAATAAGTATCTTAAATGGATAATAATTAAGTGCTCCAACCAAAAGACTGAGTGGCTGAATAGATAAAAAAACAAGATCCTTACATATGCTGCCTACAAGAGACTCATTTCAGGTTAAAAGACACACACAGACTAAAGGGAAGGAGATGGAAAAAGATATTGCCTTATTGGACCTAGAGGGTATTGCACTGAAAGAAATGGGTTGGATAGAGAAAGACGAATATCACATGATTTCACATATACATGGAATCTGAAGAACAAAATCAACAACAACAACAAAAGAGGAAATAAACTCATAGATACAGAGAATATTTAGAGGGATACTAGAAGGGAGGGGAAGGGGGGAACCAAATAAAAGGCAAAGGGATTAAAAGGTACAAATGGATAGTTGCAGAATAGACATGGAGATGTAGAGTGTAGCATGGGGAAGATGGTAAATAATGTTGTAATAAATATGTAAGGGGGAAGAGAGTTACTAGATTTAGTTGGTGATTGCTTTGCAAGTTATGTGGATTTCTGATCAATATGCTGTATAACTGAAACTGGTATATTATTGTATGCCAACTATAATGGAAAAAAAACCTCATTGAATTGTACAATGTAAATACAAGCAACTGATGGTCTATTATATTTCAATAAAGATAGGGGAAATGGTTAAGATGGCAAATTGTATGCTGTGTATTTTTTCCACAACTTAGTAAAATAATATAAATTAAAATATATTAGAAATAACACAGGAATATACAGAGGAGGACGAGAACATTCTCCAGAAACCAAAGCCTACTTTCAGGGTTTATCATTTGGCTTAGAGCCTTTAGAATTTTGTTATATACATGAAATGTTTGACATGATTTGACTATAACTTCATCTAACTATACTATGATTTAATCTAATACTTTAGAATCAGAAAAAATTAGGTTACAAAAATATTTGGGGGGGCGGTTTATGAAAATTTACTTGTTAATCCATTACCCACAGGTCATCCCTGTGAATGTTTGATACATTATATGTAAATATATATAAAATAGGTATAGATTTCATTTTTAAAATAAAATTGCAATTGATTTTTAACCACATTTTGCATTTTTGTGTTTCATCCATAAAATATTTTCCTATGTTAAATAAAAGTATTCATAATTGTGATTTTAATTGGTACACTGTATCCTGTCACATGGTGTTGGCAAATAATATTTAACCAATTCAAAGTTACATAAGTTACATGAGGAAGCTTTAGTTTCCTTCTCAGCTAAATGAGATGAGGGAAAGTACTTACCACATGGGTTTGTGGTGGGGATAAATGGAGCTAAAGCACAGTGAGCATTTCATAAGTGCTGTCTTATTATCATCATCACATGATCCAGTTATATTCAGTCTTTTAGAATTCTAAAGAATGCTACAGTGAACATTTTCGTAGACAATCTTTGGGGTTGTCTTACTTTATTTTGTTTTATTTATTTATTTCTTAAATTTATATTTTTCTGGTGACATTGGTTAATGAAATCCCATAAGTTTCAGCTGTACATTTTAACAGTAAGGCATATATATTTACATTGTGTGTTTGCTTCCCATAGATTTCTTTCTATCATCATATATTTGAGCCCTTTGATACCATCTACCTCCCTGCTCCCCACTACCCTCTGGTAACCACTAGTTTATTGTGCATGTCCATGAGTCTGTTTGTCCTGTTCGTTTGTTTCTTTTAGGTTTATATTTCACATACAAGTGATATCATGTGGTTTTCAACTTTTTCTGTCTGGCTAATTTCACTTAGCATGATTATCTTGAGGTCCATCCATGTTGTCGCAAATAGCAGCATTTCATTTCCTCTTATGGCTGAGTAATATTCCATTGTATGCATCACAGCTTCTTTATCCAATCAGCTAGCGTAGGACACTTTGGTTTCTTCCATATCCTGGCCACCGTGAATAATGCTGCTATGAACATCAGTCCATATCTTTTCGAATATGAGTTTTCAAGTCTTTGAGGTAAATACCCAGGAGAGGGATTGCTTAGTTTTTGAGCAACCTCCATACTATTTTCTATAGGGGCTGTACCAATTCACAGTCCCACCAGCAGTGTATGAGGGTTTTTCTCCACATTTTCTCCATTTATTAAAGAGGCTTTTCTCTCTCCACTGTATGTTTTTGGCCTTTTTTGTCGAAAATTATTTGTCCATATAAACATGGATTTATTTCTGGACTCTCAAATCTGTTCCACTGCTCTTTATATCTGTTATTCTGTGAACACCATGCTGTTTTGATTACTGTCGCTTTGTAGAATAATTTGAAGTTGGGCAGAGTGATGCCTCATTCTTTTTACTCAGGATGACTTTGGCAATTCGGGGTCTTTTGTGCTTCCATACAAATCTGATGATTTTTTTGTTCTATTTCTTTAAAAAATGCCGATGGGATTTTTATGGGGATTGCATTAAATCTGTATAATGCTTTAGATAATAAAGTCATTTTTAACTATTTTGATTCTTCCAATCCAAGAAGATGGAATATCTTTCCATTTCTTTGTATCTTCTTCGATTTCTTTTCATAGGGTCTTATAGGTTTTATTATATAGGTACTTCACATGTTTCATTAGATTTATTCCCAGGTATTTTATTCTTTTTATTGCAATTGCAAAAGGAATTATTTTTTTCTACTTCTTTTTCTGACACTTCATTATTAGAGTATAGAAATGCTATGAATTTTTGAACATTGATTTTGTATCCAGAAACTTTACTGTATTTGCTTATTGTTTCTAGTAGTGTTCTTGTGGAATCTTTAGGGTTTTCTATGTAGAGAATCATGTCATCCGCAAATAGTGACAGTTTGACTTCTTTGTTTTCTATTTGGATGCCTTTTACATCTTTCTCTTGCCTGATTGCACTCGCTAGGACCTCCAATGTTATATTGTATAACAGTGGCAATAGTGGACAGCCTTCCTTTCTTTCTGATCTTAGAGGGAAGGTTTTTTAGTTTTTCACTATTCAGTATAATGTTGGCTGAGGGTTTGTCATATATGGCCTTTATTATGTTAAGGTACTTTCCTTCTATACCGATTTTGTTAAGTGTCTTGATCATAAATGAACGATGTATCTTATCGAAGGCTTTTTTTCTGCATCTATTGACATTATCATATGATTCTTATTTTTTAAGTTGTTTATGTGCTGCATAACATTAATCAGTTTGTGTATGTTGAACTATCCCTGTGTGTCCCTGGAATGAAGACCACTTGGTTGTTGTGTATAATCTTTTTAATACGTTGCTTTATTTGGTTCATGAGTATCTTATTTAGGATTTTTGCATTTGTGTTCATGAGAGATATCAGTCTGTAGTTTTCTTTTTTTGTGTTTTCTTTACTAGGTTTTGGTATCAGGCTAAAATTGGCCTCATAAAATGAGTTGGGAAATATTGCCTCCTCTTCGATTTTTTGGAAGAGTTTGAGGAGAATAGGTGTTAAATCTTCTTTGAATGTTTGGGTGAATTCACTGGTGAAGCCATCTGGTCCTGGACTTTTACTTTTTGGTATGTTTTTTACTCTTTGATGATTGTTTCAATTTTTACTTATTGATGATTGTTTCAATTTACTTTTTGATGATTGTTTCAATTTCCATACTGCTGATCGGTGTATTTAGATTTTCCAATTCTTCTTGATCCAGTCTAGGAAGGCTGTATTTTTCTACATACTGGTCCATTTCTTCTAGGTTATTAATTTTGGTGTTATATACTTTTTCATAGTTTTCTTGTATGAGCCTTTGTATTTCTGCGGTGTCTGTCATAATTTCCCCTCTTTCATCTTTGATTTTCTTTATTTGTGTCCTTTCTCTTTTTTCTTTAGTGAGTCTAACCAGGGATTTGTCAATTTGATTAATCTTCTGAAAGAACTAGCTCTTTGTTGCATTTATTTTTATCTATTAGTTTTGTTGTTGTTGTTGTTGTTTTCAATTTCATTTAATTCTGCTCTAATTTTGATTATTTCTTTTCTTTTGCTGACTTTAGGCTTCATTTGTTCTTCCTTTTCTAAATTTTTTAAGATGAAGCATTAGTTTGTTTATTTGGGCTCTTTCTTGTTTTTGGAGGTAGGCCTGTAATGATATGAACTTTCCTCTTATGACCGCTTTTTCTATGTTCCAAAAGTTCTGACATGTTGTACTATCATTATCATTTGTTTCTATGTGTCTCTTGATTTCTCCTTTTATTTCTTCTCTAACCCAGTCATTCTTCAGCAGCATGTTATTTAATCTCTATGTATTTGTGGTTCTTCTCACCTTCTTTTTACAGTTGATCTCCAGCTTTAAAGCATTATAATCAGAGAATATGATTGGCATGATTTCAACTCTCTTATATTTGTTGAGACTATCTCTGTGTCCCAGTATGAGGTTGAATCTTGAGAATGTTCCATATGCACTAGAGAAGAATGTATAAGCAGCTGTTTTGGGATGGAAGGCTCTGTAAATGTCAATTTTGTCCAGTTGGTCTAATGTGTCATTTAAGGATGTTATTTCCTTATTGATTTTCTGTTGGGATAATCTTTCTATATCCGACTGTAGGGTATTTAGGTTCCCTACTATGATAGTGTTTTGATCTGTTTCTGCCTTTAGTTCTGTTAGTGACGGCTTTATATATTTCAAGGCTCCCTGATTGGGAGCATAGGTATTATAATAAGTGTTATGTCTTCTTGGTGTATGATTCTCTTTATCATTATGAAGTGTCCCTCAGTATCTATCTTTCTTTACCTTTTTTATTTTGAAGTCTATTTCATTCGATATTAGTACTGCTACTCCTGCTTTTCCCTGAATGCTATTTGCTCGAAATACCATTTTCCACTCTTTCACTTTGAGTCTATATTTGTCTTTGGAACTGAGATGTGTCACCTGGAGGCAGCATATGGTTGGGTTTTGTTTTTTGATCCAATCTGCAATCTGTGCCTTTTTATTGCTGCATTCAGTCTATTTACATTACGGCGATTACTGAAATATGACATTTTCTTATAGCCATTTTATCTTTGGCTTTCTGGTAGCTCGGTGTTTCCATTGCTTCCTTGTCCTTGTGTGTTTATTTTCTTTATTTTGGTTGGCTTTTGTGGGTTTTCCCTCTGGTCCTTCTTGTTTTATGTTATATACTTCAGTTCTGCATCTTTGGCATGTGGTTACCGTTATGAATATGTAAAGTATAATTATATATATATAGTCGTCCATTTTCTTCTGCGTGTGCCTTATCTCCCTTCTCCTTTGCAAATTTGGATCTTTGAATCCTCCCCTTTTCAGTCATTGTTGTCTCAATTTGTTCCTATGTATGCTGAATGTTCATTGCTATCTTGCTACAGCAAATCTCTTCTTATTGTTTAAGCTTATAATGCCCTGTTCTTTGTAAGGGTTGCACTCCTCTGCTTCTATCAGCCTGCTAGTCACTTTACTCCTAATTATGGGGTTTTTTTTGAGGGGGGGGTCATTTTGTTTTAGGTAACCTGATCCCTTTCAGTATCTCCTGTAGTGCAGTCCTCATAATGGAGAATTCCCTCAATTTTTGTATGTATGGAAAGATTTTTATTTCTCCTTCATATCTAAAGGAGAGATTAGCTGGATACATTATTCTAGGCTGGTAGTTCCTTTCACCAAATAGTTTGAATATTTGATTCCACTCCTTTCTGGCTTGTAAGGTTTGTGCTGAGAAGTCCAATAATAATCTAATGGGTTTTCCTTTATAGGTTACCGTCTTCTTTTCCCTGGCTACCCTGAGAATTCTGTCTTTGTTGCTGATTTTTGATAATTTTAATACAATGTGTCTTGGAGAAGGCCTTTTTGGCTTGAGATAATTGGGTGTTCTGTTGGCTTATTGAATTCCAAGCTCTAGCTCATTCCTTAGATTTGCGAAATTCTTGTCAACTATTTGTCTGGAAATGCTTTCTAATCCCTGCTCCTTTTCCTCCCCTTCAAGAATGCCCTTTATTCTTGTTTCCTCTCTTGATGGTATCAGCTAGTTCTTGATTTTCTCTCTCATTATTTTTCATTCTTTGGTTTCTTTCTTCTTCCTTCTGATTTATTTCTAGATTTCTGTCTTCGATGTCACTGATCCTTTCCTCCATTTGGTTGACTCTATTTCCCAAGCTTGCTATTTCATATTTCATCTCTTACAGTGTGTTCTTCATCTCCAGAATTTCTATTTGGTTCCTTCTGAGGGTTTCAATCTCCTTGCTAAAGAACTCATCTGCTCATCCTGAATCGTTTCGGATCTCACTGAGTTTTTTCAGAAGTACCATTCTGAATTCTCTGTCATTTCAGTCACATATTTCTATGTCTTTAAGCTTATTTTCTGGCGACTTTTCTCTTTCTTTATGAGCTGCCTTTTCACCTTGTTTGTTCATGGTGTTTAATGGACTATTTCTCTGCCTGAGCATCAATGGAAGTGTATTCTGCTTTTTTTCCAGAAAGATTTATTATATAAAGGTCTCTCTTTAGCCTGATGCAAAGAAGGCGTTTTTCTTTCGTTTCCATTAGGTGGCATCTAAGCCTCCTGGATCCCTGCTTAATGTAAATTCTTAATAACGCCTTTTTTTTCTTATAGATATTTAATCACGCTCGCTACCCTCAGTCTCAGTCCCTGTCAGTATTAGCAACAGTTCACATCCATACTGTTTTCCATAGTGCCTTCAGCAATTCCACTTCTGGCTATTTATTTAAAGAAAACAGAAATGCTAATTTGAAGAGTCATATGCACTCCTATGTTCATTGTAGCATTATTTACAATAATCAAGATATGGAAGCAACCTAGGTGTCCATCAATGGACGAATGGATAAAGAAGAGGTGGTACATACACATAATAGACTATTACTCAACCATAAAAAAGAATGAAATCTTGCCATTTGCAACAACATGGATGAACCTAGAAGGCATTATGCTGAGTGAAATAAGTCAGAGAAAGACAAATACAATATGATTTCACTTATATGTGGATTAAAAAAAAACAAATGAATAAACAAAACAAAACAAACAAACCCATAGATATAGAGAACAATCTGATAGTTGCCAAAGGAGAGGGGTGGGGATGGGTAAAAAAATAAGTAACAATAAGGAAAGAAATTTAAGAGACAGATAATACCAAGTGCAATGGCTGAGTCTTATTACAATATTCAAATGAATAAACTGACTTAAATTAAAGATTTTGAACACTGATTACAGATTGGCTGATGCCTGCCTATGCTGGGGAGGGCCATTGGTTTACTTGGTCCACCAATTCAAATGCTAACCTCTTCTCGAAACACCCCCATAAACATTCAGAAATAATGTTTAATGACATCTGGGGATCCCATGGCTCAATCAGGTTGATGCTCAATCAGGTAAAGTTAACAAAAGTCTATACTTTATTCAGATTTGCTAAGTTTTAACCTATGTCCTTTTTCTGTTCCAGGCTCCCATCTAGGATGCCACATTACATTTAGTTATCATGTGTCCTGAGGTTCCTCTGCGCTGTGACAGTTTCTCAGACTTTGTTTTTGGTGACTTTGACAGTTTTGAGGACTGGCAGGTGCATTGTACAATGGCTGTCTATTGGTATTTGATGTTTTCCTCGTGATTAGAATGGGACTGTGGGGTTTCGGATAGAGCCACAGAGGTAAAGTGCCACTTTATCCATTGTATCAATTGTCATACTATCTGCATGACATGACTGTTGGTGTGAACTTGATTACGTCATGTTTTCAGGTTTCTCCACTGCAAAGTCACTCTTCTCAGGGGTTTTGTAGAACACCCCTCAGGTGGGATTTGTCTGATTTTTTTCTCATGATTAGATGAGGGTTTTGTGTTTTGGGGGAGGATCACCACAGGAGCGAAGTGCCATTGTCATCACATCACAGTGTATTTTTATCTCCAGTTCTATTTCTATTTCTCTGAAACTCATGCGTGGGTGTGGGCAATTTAGGTCTTCTCCACAAGAATGAGCCCTTCTTAAGAACAAGGGCCATGTTTAGCTCATTTGCAAACTCGCAGGGCACAACTCGGACCTGCTTTGAGGAAACGGTCAACGAATGTTTGAAAGGGGAGAAGGAAGCGTAAAATTCTGAAGCAGGTGGATGGGGCTGAGTATCATTCATCCCATCCAGTGTATGTTTATGGAGCACCTACTATGTCTCTGCATGCTGGAGAGACAGCAGTGAGCAAGTCATACAAAAATACCTGGCTCTGACGCTCCGTGGAGGGAGGTGAATTATAAGCCAGTGAATCAGAGTTTCTCAGCTTCTGCACTATTGACGTCTGGGGCTGAGTCATTCTTTGCTGTGGGGACTGTCTTGTGCATCGTAGGCTGTTGAGTATCATCCCTGGCCTCTACCCACTAGGTGCCAACAGCACCCTCTTTGGTTGTGACAACCAAAAATATTCCAAACATTGCCAAATGTCCCCAGGGAGCAAAGTCACCACTTCTGGGAACCACTGTAGTGACAAAACATATAGGATAGCCTTAGTCATTCAACAAGTTTCCACTGAGTGTGCTCTGTAAGCTCGGCACCATTCTTGGCACTGAAGATGCCAAGAGGGAACCAGATAGTCAAAGCTCCTTCCTCACCCACGTGCCCATTCAGGAAGAGGAGGAAATCACTTCTCATAGAGCTGAAGTATATGCGGCAAGGCGGTGCCACCCTGAGGCACACCGAAATGCAACCTGGGATGTGTCTCCTCAGCACAAAGACAGAGCCACCACCTGGGAGGGGCTGCCTGCTGCATCCTCACCTTCCTCACTAATGAGTTCAACATGTCACATAGTTCCCTCATGGTTTCCAGGCCAGTCCTGGCCCTAGTGAGCTCAGAGGGCCTGGTCCCCAGGGTTATTGGAGATGAGTAGAGGCCAATTACTCTAGTCCCACCTTGGCTTCCACTGCAGACCCCAGCCTGCGTCACCGGTGGGCCACTCTCAGGCCCTGAGCATGTTAGCAGAGTTCTCATCCTTGGGGAGCCACCAGGAGCTCCAGCTTAATGAAGAGTTGTTTCTGGGAACTTAATAAGTTCTATTGTCTCCCTGTAGACACTGAAAATAACAGCCAGGCAGCAATACTGAAGATGTGTACTCTCTAATTGCCATGCTTTCCGGAGTGAAAACAGTCAGCCCATGGCTTTAGTTGATATCGATATGCCAACGACTCCAGCCAGGACCTCCCCACGGATCCCTGTCCCATGCATCCCCCTCCCATTTGGTTTCTCCCTTTGGGTGTCTTAACAGTCATCATATAGTTTACAGAGTAAAGTAGAACCTTCACTTTGATTCCCAAAACTGTTCTCCCTACAATTTTCCCTGGTTATGAAAGGCATCACTGTTCACCCAGGAACTTAGGTGAAAAGCCTAGAACTCGCCTCTGACACAAAAGCATGATGGTTAAAGGTATAGGATCACGTGACTGGGTTCAAATCTGGCTTCCCCACTTCCTCACTCTGGCTTTGGACATGATTCCCTCATCTGTGAAATGGGACTGTATTAGGACCGACCACATGGGGTTACTGTGAAAACCAAAGGGGTGTGCACATGCATGTGTGTGTGATCACATATGTATTTGGTCATGTATGTAATCATATATATCACATACATGTGACAGTGCATGGCAGAGCAAGCATGTGTTCATTATCGTTGGGTATTATATTACTATTATGTTATCATATTATTTTATATTCCTATATTGTGGTTATGTTATATATTATATTACTACTATGTATTTTATATTATTCTATTGTTATTGTTATGTACTGTTATGTATTATATTACTATTATTTCTCCCACAGCCCATATGCAACATTTGGCAAGAATTTTCAACTCTGTGTTCAAAATAGATACCTTTATGCCCACCCATCACCACCTCTACTGCCACCATCAACCTTGGCCAGACCCCTGCCAGAGCAGACCCTGCCAGAGCAGACCCTGCCAGACCACCCAGACACCCTGGTTTCACCCTTGCCCAGTTAAAGTTTAGTCTCTACACCACAATTACAGTGGTGTTTCAAAAACATAATTCAGACCATGTCGCACCGTCATGCAAGCCCCCCCCAACATGCTTTCTCTCCAACCCATACTCTCACTACCGCCGCCAAGAAGCACGTGGTCTCCCCCATCCCTACCTCTCATCTCCTGCCACTCCTTGCCCTCCGCTCTGTTCCAATCATATTAGGCCTTTCTTTCCAGTGCTCAAATGTGCCAAGTGCCTCCCAACCTCAAGACCTTTGCATATGCTGTCCCTTCTGTTTCACTGTGTGACTCATTCTGCCACTTCATTCAGGTCTCAACTCAGTTGTCACCTCCTCATTAATCTGTCCCTGATCAGCCGGACTCAATAAGTGCCCTGCTGTCTTTCTACTTGAAAATGTTATTTATCTATTTACTTATTTACTGTCTGACCCCCACCTAGAATATAATATCCATGATTTATGAGATTTGAGATCTGGTTTATAATGGCCCTTAAAGAAGTGACTAGTACATTGAGGAGCTCAAAACATATTTGCTTAATGGTCCGATAATGTAAAAATTTTAAAAATTAATGATAAAGTGTTTCGACTTGAATTGTATCCCTCTAAAAAAAAAATCATATGTTGAAGTACTCCCCCACAACCTCAGAATGAGACCTTAATTGGAAATGGGGTCCTTACAGATCTAATTAGTTAAGATGAGGTCATCCTGGAAAAGGTTGGGTCCTAATCCAATAAGATTGGTGTCCTTATAAAAATGGACAATGTGGAGACAGGCATGTACAGAGGGAAGGTGACATGAGGAGACACAAGGACAAGAGAGCCATCCACAAGCCAAGGAGACAGATCTAGCACAGATTCACCCTTCAGAACCCTCAGAAGGAACCTACCTGCTGATCCTTGGGTCACAGACTTCCAGCCTCTGGAACTGTAAGGAAACAAATTTCTGTTGTTTAAGCCACTCAGTCTGTGGTACTTTGTCACAGTAGCCTTAGAAAACTAAAGCACTAAGTAAGATCATTTTTAAAATCAAATATGTAAACTAATATACAAGTTCTTATAAATTATAAAAGACCAAACATGCACAAAGAAAGTGAATGTAAAATTCACAAGAGAATGCAAATGGTCAAGGAATAGAAAATATGTTATCAAATAGAAAATACGGTGTATCAAAATAAATGTAAAGTAAAAATGAGGAAGTAAATGCAACTAAGATTTGAAATTGGATTTTGAGAGAGAAGAAGGACATGGATGGAGGAATCTGAATAAAGTCTGCGGTTTCGTTAC
This sequence comes from Pteropus medius, assembly GCF_902729225.1. Classification (NCBI taxonomy): domain Eukaryota; kingdom Metazoa; phylum Chordata; class Mammalia; order Chiroptera; family Pteropodidae; genus Pteropus; species Pteropus medius. The sequence continues at coordinate 580,534 of NW_024349142.1, read as the reverse complement.
TACTAATGGTTGATATTAATCTCTTCTTTGACGGATGTGCACAGTTTTGGAGGTTGTGATATTAGGGGACACTGAGAGGAGGTCATGTGGGTACTCATTGCTATCTTTGTAGCAATGCCGTAAATCTAAAATTATTTCCAAATAGAAAGTTCAAATTTTTTTTACGGGATTCAGTAGTAGACTATCATGGTAAAGAGCTCGGGCTGCCTGGATTAATGTCATGACCTCTGTCATTTATCAGCTGTGTGGCCTTGGACAAATTACTAGTCTCTCTGAGCCTCTGTTTTCTCATCTATAAATCAAGGATTAATAATAATAACTTTAGAGGGTTGTCATGAGGATTAAATGAGTTAATACAGATGAAGAACTCAGAATTGTGTCTGAAAATTAGTAAGCAGTAGATATATCCATGCTACTATTATTTCTGCTGATGATATTGGCAACTATTTAAAAATTGACAATGACCATGATTGGTGAGGGTGTGAGTAAATGTGAACTCATTTGCACTGTTGGTGGGAAAGATGACTTCAAATGACTCACACTTTTATAGAATCCCCTCCCCTCAAGTAGAGGTGATACTTGTGAATATAATGAGATATCACTCCCAAAATTATGTTATGTCACATGGCAAATGGGATTATGTGGGTGTGATTAAGATCTCTAATTAGTTCAGTGTGAGTTCATCAACAGAGAGATTACACAGGGTGGGCCTGGCCTAATCAGGTGAAGTCCTTAAAAGAACTGGATTCTCCAGATGATTGCAAAAGAGAAGCAAATGAACATGTTGCTTTTGGAGACGGGTGACTTCTAGGTACTGAGGGCCTCAGTCCTACAAATGCAAAGAACTGAATTCTGCACAGAGGCTGAATGAGCTTGGAAGCTCAGATTCAGATCTGGTTCCCCGTTACATGATTTATATGCATGATGTTGCAAAGCGCTACTGAGCCAAGAATTACAGCTATGTTTGGAGGCTACAGAAAACAAGAGAAGAAGCTAAACGTGGTGCTCAGCACTTGCAGAAACGAGATTTTGAGGTAATAGTTACAGACTTTTGAAGATGTTGATATTTAGACGGTATGTATTAGAGCTTTTAAAACTCGTTATTCAGAATTCATAAAGAATAAGGCACCTAATGCTAGATAAGGTCTTGAACTTCATCCCGCAGGAAAATTGTTAAGGGCTACAAAACATTTCTTTTTCAGCAAGAAAACGTTAGGGACGAAATGTCAAGGCAGTTGGTGCTGCTGTGGAGTAAGTCTACTCATCCGGGTATAAGGACTGGAAAGCGTTCTCGTAATTCAGCATCTGACTGATTAGAGTCCAGAGCTGAGCATCTTTCATTAGAATTGCTGCATAACAAACTCAAAACAAAGGGAAAATCTGGCCAAGAGAAGCGAGTTAATGGGCACTTTTATTCATGTGCAATTATTTCTTGGTTTCATGCCTTTGGATTGCATTTTGAATAATGCAGGAATGTTCAAAGATTACAGGACATGAAAGTGATGTTTTTGCAAAAAGAAAAAAAGCATTATTTGTTTTCACAGTTATTCTCATATTTTCATCGACAGAGCTGACATTGTGAGCACTATCTTAGTTTTTTTTTTCTTGTTTGAGCTAATGTGAACAGATCTTCTGCCAATACATGCCTTTGTCACAGCATGTGTTGGTCATCTGGGAGAAAGAATGGACTCACTGAGTCATGCAAATCTTACAGATGTTACCATTTTCATACATAAATAAAAAATCACGTTCACCAATATCATCGCCAATCTCATCAGCAATACCATAAGAGTTTTGATCTTGACTATTCCCTGAAAGGGTCTTGTAGATCTCCAGGGGCCTCGAGGGCACATATTTTGAGCCTCTGGAACAGGAAAATAGAACAAGGGAATAGAAGAAGAGCTTGCGAACTAACACATGTCCTGTAAGAATCCTGGTCTAACTTTGTGTGGTAGACGGCCTCCAGCATGGCTCTGAGCATCTCTGCCTCCTGGCATTCACATCCTTGTGTGAGCTCCTTCCCTTGAGGATGGGCTGGACCGAGGGACTTGCTGATAATGACTAGAATACAGCAAAGAGATTAGGTTATAAAATGCTATGGGTCCATATTGGGCAGTCTCTCTTACTCTCTCACTCACTCTGAGGAAAGCAAGCTTCTATGTTGAGCTGATCCACGTGGCTAAGAACTGAAGGTATCCTCCAGCCAGCAGCCAGCAGCCAGAGACCTTCTGTCCAACAGCCCATGGGGAATCCTACCAGTAACTATGTGAGTGACCTTGGAACTCCTTTACCAGCTCTACCTTGATTCAAACTTTGCGAGAGATTATGAGAACACCCCAGGTGCCCCAGATTCCTGACCACAGAAACTTCTTCTTTTAAACCACTACATTCTGGAGTAATTCATTAGTCAGCAAAGGATAACTAATACATCTTCACTCCGTATTTGGTCAAAATATAATAAACAGAGTCTTATTTTACACCACACATGAAAAGTAAATTTCAGATGAATTAAAGGGGTAAATGCAATGTAGAGAGCTTAGAGACACAAGGAGAAAACAGAGGAGACTGTTTCTGTAACGTCCCTGTGGGCACAGCTACTTAAGAAAGATGTAAAACCTAGAAAGAAAACAATAAGCTGACATGACTATATAAGTTGGTAAACTTCAGTATGATAAAAACTATTCTTAAGAAAATGTTTCAGTTGACAGCCCAGGAAAAAAAATTATAAAAAGGATAAATGCCCATAATACATAAAAAATTTCTATAAGTCAATAAGGAAAATCAAATAGGCCAATAAAAAATATTTTATGTACAGGTATTTCATGGAAAGACATGTACAAATGGCCACATATGTAAAAAGATGGCCAGCCTCTCTAGAAACTATAAAAATGTAAATTAAAACAAAAATGTGATGATTTTTGGCCATAAGATGGATATAAATTTAAAACTGACATATCCATTATTGACCAGAAAAACAAAAAAAATTGACACTTTTTTACAGAAGTTGGTATACATCGATAAAGCTTGTTTGTGCTTAGTTTGCATAGTTAACTAGAATTAAAATGCGCATTCCCTTAAATTTAGCAATTCCACTTTAACAAAACCTATTCTGTCATGCGTGTGAATAGAGAACATTTGGCCTTATGGCTAGATACAAGATCCAAACACAAAGATCAATAATTTCTGTGAATATCAGCAATAATCAACTAGAAAAATCATGGAAAATTAGGTCTCATTCACAAAAGCCACCAAAACTCTAAGTTAATGAGAGAGGGAAAAGTATGCAAAACTTACACAAAGAAAATTACTTATAAAAACTTTTCTGAAAGATGAGAATAAGATGTCTGAGAAAGGTTAAGGATGCTAACAGCAGAACTGTTTGACAAAAAAATGTTGAAAAAAAAAAAGTCCACCAGCGTAGGAATGGCTACATTAATTTTTCCTCCATAGTATGGCATACTCCTCAGCTGTCAAAAAGAATGACATGTTTCCGTGTGGCCCTACTTATTCAACAGAGATATTTCCTAGACATATTAAGCAAAAAATGTAGTTATGGAAGAATATTTCTTGACACTAAATAGTATTAATAATATTCAATAGCATGGATCATTATTGAACTGATGCCCTGCTTGTCAGAGTTTGTTCTCAGAGCTTGGAGCCACCATGGGACAGAAAGTCCCCAGAGATGACCTTCGATGAATTCCCAAAAAGATGAGAGAACGGGCCAAGAGGAGATGGGATGGCTCAGAGCCAACCCCACCCAAAGTCAATGATGCTGGCCGGTCCCTAATGCTTTCCTTGTCTGCTGCTTATAAGTGGGGATTCATCCTCGAGCAAGGAATACTAGACTGGATCTTTGTCACCTCAGCCCCTTGGAAGAACTGGCCTCCCACCAGCCCAGCTCAGCACCTTGAAGAGGTCTGGCCTCACCTGCTGCTGGGGGCCTGGCCAGGACACTCAGCCAGGTAGGTCAGGCTGCTCCAAACTTCCAAGTGGCTCTCATCTCACACCTGGGATGACTGGAGGCAGCAGAGCAGCGATTAAAACCTGTGGTTATAGGGGTCGTCAGCCAGCTTGCAACCCCAGCATGGCCACTTACAGTTATGAGACCTCAGGCAAACTGCTTAACCTCTCTTTGCCTTGGCTTTTCTATCTGAAATAGGGACAGTCACATAGTACCTGCCTTGGAGAATGGTTGGGAGGGTTCCATGTATGAAAAGTGCTCAGATCGGTGCCTGGCTCAGAAAGTGATGTTTAATGCCAGTTCTCACCCTGCTGATGTGGGACAAAGTTTCTCAAGACTAGGCCGGCACTGGGAGCTCAGTGCTGTTGACATTTTAGGGCCAGACTATTTCTTTGCTATGGGGGAGGGGTTGTCGAATGCACTGTAAGATGTTTAACAGCATCTTTGGGCTCTGCCACTAGATGTCAGGAGCATTTTCCCCAGCCATGACAACTGAAAATGTCTCCAGACATTGCCACGTTTCCCCTTGGGGGACACAACCATCATCGATTGAGAAGCACTGCTCTAAGTGAGCTCTCCGTAAGCAGAGGCCACGAGACTGCAGGGTGGGAATTCTATGCAAGACACTCAGGCTTGGCGAAGAGGTAGCTCCGAAACTCTCATCCTATACTGGTACTTCTGTATCACTGACTAGCCAGGCTCATTTCTCCCACGGGTGAAGGCTCAGGACTGGGGCTCTTCGCTCCTCTTCACTGCTTAGATAATGATGTTTGTGGTCATCTAACTTACGTCCAAGTAAAGGTCATGCCACACAGTTCTGAGAAACACACATTCATCCATTTGGAGGAATAATAAAGACGAACTGCTGTTTCATGTACCAGGCATTATTTTAAGAGCTTCGTTTAATCCCCATGACAATTCCTTGGTGGGGGAGGGTCATTGTTATTCCTGTGTGTTACAGATAAAGAAACCAAAGCACAGAGAGGTTGAAAGACTTGCCTAAGGTCACACAGCCAGCAGTTGTTGAGGCTGGGGTTTGAACCTAAGCAGCCTCCCTCCGAGCCTGTGCTGCCAACCATGACACAACTGGCCCCTTGGTTGTGAGTACTGGTGCTGGTGACTTTCAAACTTATTTTTTCACAGAAGGATCTTGTCATCCAATGAATGCTGAGACAATAATCCAGTGACAATTTAATAGATAAACATGGGACTGGCTCCAGCTGAAGGAAAGGGTTTGGGTCACCACCCGACAAGCTCCCTGTGCCTTCATGGCCCCTGTGGCCTCCATGAAGCAGTTTGAAAATGCCTTTGCAAACCTCTCAGTTTGCAGATGAGAAAGCTGGAACAGAAGTCAGAATAATAACTGACTTACAGGACTAAGAATAATAACTGCAAGGGCCAATAGTTATTATTCATATGGTGCATATCAGGTACCGTGCTACACACGTCAGTATGTCACCCCACTTCCTTTCTGAGTGATGCATGCATAAATGCCATATTTATTTTTTTAAGTGAATTTTGAGAAACATATGAGCAAAATGAAAAAATATGTCTAGAGAAGGTAAGACGAGTTGGCCCAGGTGTAAAGAGCTTGACGTGGGGGTGTAGCACAAAATCTGCAAGCTGTATTCTATAGGGACACTGGACTGCTCAATAATGGTAAGATGTTGCCACGTTTTTCATCATGGCAACATCTTGATGCAAGTTGTTAGAACTTACTCTTTTTTGGAACTTACAATGCACATTTTATCTCTTCCCTGAGCATCATATCTGAAAAGCTATGGGTCTGATGTTCTCTCTCCAGACTTATACTGAAATAAATCGCAGCTAGACAGTAAGTGGTGTTCACCTGTTTACCCCTTAAAACCATCTCACACAGGTACCTGCATGGTGCTGGACTGTTTCTTCTCTGAGGATCTTGTGCGGGAGGAGAAGGGGAGAAATATCATTAGCTGTGGGTCGTGTTGCTTTTTTTCCTTTTTGTTCGAGGTAGGAAGCCTCCACATCCCAATGGGCTAGGAGATTCTGGTAATGAGAGAGAGGGAGAAGGCTGAGGATGGAGGGAAGCTGTGTCATTTCCTAAGCCTGCTGCAACAAATCATAAACGTAGTCTTCAAACACGCACGTGTTATCCTACGGTTTTAGAAATCACAAGACAGAAAGGGACCTCATGGAGCTAAAACAAAGGTGTTGGCAGGGCTGCGTCCTTTTCTGGAAGGCCCAAGGAAGAATTCGTGTCTTTGACTTTCCCAGCCTTTAGAGGCCCCCATATTCCTTGGCTTCTGGCCCCACATCACTCTGATCATCTCTGCCTCTGTCATCCCATCTTCCCTGAATCTCTTGCCATCCTTTCCCATATTTTAAGGGCCCCGTGATTACACTGGTCTCATCCAGTATTTAGTGTCCTGGGGGCTGCCAGACCAAGTACTACAAACTGAGCAGCTTAAAACCACAGACATGTATTCTCTCATAGCTCTGGAGGCCAGAAGTCCAAGATCAAGGTGTCAACTGGGCCATGTTCCGACACCTGCAGGGGAAGCCTTTGTTGCCTGTCCCTTGCTTCTGGTGGTGTATCACCAATATGTGGTGTTCCTTGGCTTGCAGATCATCACTTCAATCTCTACCTTCATATTCACATGGCCTCTCCCATGTGTCAGTGTCTTCACATGACTGTCTTCTTATAAGGACATCAGTTATATTGCATTAGGCGTCACCCTGCTGCAGCATGACCTCCTCTTAACTGTTCGCATCTCTAGTGAGGTCACATCCTGAGGAATGTATCTCTTTTTTAGTAGGGGAAGAACACAGTTCAACCTATAACACAAATAACCTCCCCATATCAAAATCCTTAATCACATTTGCAAAGTCCCTTTTACCATATGAGGTCACATATTCACAGGTTTCAGAGACTGGGACATAGATCTCTTTGGAGGGACATTATTCTGCCTACCAGGGTGAGGTCGTTTATGTACCATAGACCACCAAGACTCAGTTAGAAGCATCAGGCCAGTGCCCAGCCACCAGAAATGGAAGTGAAAATGGTGGGGGGTGTGAGAAATAAAAAGGCAGTAATGTTTTCCATTAAGAAGTTTAAAAATATGTTTTCGTTCTTACTTTATGACACAATCTCAGCAGCCAAGGGACTATAATGTAAAGAAAGATAAGGAACACACCTTATAAATAACCCGATCATAGTAATGGCCAACCTTTAATGAGTGTATGTTCCTTTCACTACCTCATGTGACTCTCCCAGCACTGCATTCTCCTATTCTACAGAGGAAGAAACTGAGGCTCAGGGAGATTAAGGTATTTGTGCAAGGTCACACAGAATCCGAAGCCTGGCCGTTTGGTTGGAAAAACATTTTCAGACACTATGTCCTTTCTGTGTACTACCTGCTTTCTAAGATAGATGCCGGGAAATGAAGAGGTGAGTAAGAAATGGTCCCTGATCTAGAGTGGGGTGGGGGGCTCAGTGTCTACTGGAGGAAATGATTGTTGGAACTTTGGGGTGTATACTATAGTTAAGATGCTATGGAGTTATGTAGCAGTATGTATGGTAAGATCAAAAGTCTTAAACTGGTGGCCACGTTTGTGATACAATGTTTTAAATCTAAATTAACTGCTAAAATATAAAAGTCAGAAGGTTTCACTTTTTTAAAAAAAACCCTGGAATTCGGCTTCTCTTGAAAAATATCAGAGAATCTGGCAATGCTTGGTTCACCAACGGCAGTTGGCAAGAGCTTAGAACAGCTGCCTCATTAGGACTGAATGTCCACTTCTCTACAGCACCCACTGTTCCCTTCCATCGTACACACAGCCAAGTTCACTAACTGTATGTACCTGTCCGGCCTCTGTAGGTGTTCAACTTTGAGACCTTGAGGGAAGACACGTGATATTTGTATTTAATGAAGCAGCATTTGAGCCTCCTTCCAGACTCCGCTCGCCAGCTTCTTTACCAGTTCTCCCTAGGTCTTTGCAGCTGTCACACCCCTCTCCTCGTGCATGGCTCCTTGAGCACGCTCAGGAGCTTTTCCAAAGACAGAGCATGGCCAATCTCTCCATGGCATCTGTCTTCCTCCTCCAGGGCTTCTCGGCTGATCCTAAGATACAGCTGTTCAGCACTGCTGCCTTCCTTTTCATTTACCTCGCTGCCATTCTGGGGAATGTCTCCATTGTGGCCGCCGTGACCCTTGACACCCGCTTGCACATGCCCATGTACTTTCTCCTCAAACACCTGTCCGTAGTGGACATCTGCTCCATATCTACCACCCTTCCCCGGGCCCTGGTGGCCACCATGCTGGGCTCCAGGGAGATTTCCTTCCCTGCATGCGCATCCCAGCTCTTTGCCTTTATCTGCCTTGGATCTACAGAGTGTTTTCTCATCACCTCCATGGCTTACGATCGTTGTCTGGCCATCTACAGGCCCTTGATGTACAGGGCAGCCATGAGCCCCCGGACCTGCATCTCCCTGTTGGCGGTAGCCTGGATCAGTGGGCTCCTTTTCTCCGCCTTCCACACAGCCAACACCTTCTCTCTGCCTTTCTGTGGCTCCAATGTGATTGAACACTTCTTCTGTGACATCCCCGCACTCTTGCACCTGGCCTGTACCAGCATGGATGCCCATGAGGCTGTTGGATTTGTGGTTAGTGGCTGCGTCATCATGAGCTGCTTTGTCCTCACTGTCCTGTCCTATGTCCGCATCTTGGCCACAGTGGCTCGGATCCGCTCTGTGGCCGGCCGCTGGAAGGCCCTCTCTACATGCTCTTCTCACTTGGCCACTGTGCTCCTGTTTTATGGCACCGGCAGCTCCGCCTACATGCAGCCTGCCAGGCACTACTTCCCACTGAGAGGGCGCCTGGCTGCTGTCTCTTACTCTATCCTCACACCCACCCTGAATCCACTCATCTACAGCCTGAGGAACAAGGACATGAAGGGAGCCCTGAAGAAGCTCTATCTTCACATGCCATCTTCTAAGGTCTCCTTGTCCATGTTGGGGGAGATGGCTCACTAGCACTTCATTATCCATCCAACTACAGGAAGGGAGATGGAGGAAGTAGAGGGCAAGCAGTGTGCTTTTGAGATGTGATCCAAAAGTTGTTCTCTACACTACTGCTGACATCCCATTGGCTACTGCTTAGTTATATGGCCATGCTGACCTGAGAAGGAAGCTGGGAGATGTTGTTCCCAGCTAGGTTGCCATATGCCCAGATAAAACTTCAGAGACGACATTATTTACTCGTTTTTAATCACTCTTCCATGTCTGATCTCTTGATGAGCCACCATCTATCTTTTTATTCCTTCCTATCATAATGCTTCCTACTCTTCCTTTCTTCTCAAGCCACCTGTACTAGTTTTCAGTGATCACTGAAGAGGGTGAGGCAGACACACCCTAAGGTGATCACCAGTGTATCATATCCTTGTATAATCCCTGCCCCTTGAGTGTGAAAAGAACCTGTGATTTATTTTAACCAACAGAATATGGCAAAGGTGATGGGATATCACTCTCATAATTACCTGAGATCTACTCTCTGAGACAGAAAACATTCTGGCACTTTTTGTATCCCCCAGATCCCTGAGTGCCTGGCTCCCTATCACCCTTTAGGTCTCAGCTCCAATGTCACCTCCTCAGAGGGACCCACCTGGGTTCTCCCATCCAAAGCAGTTCCCTTCCAAGTCACTCTCATCCCCTCATCCTTTTCTATTATCTCCATTGCATTTATCATCCTTCTGAAATTACCTAAATTATTCAGTTTCTTTGCTCTCCCTGAATTCCTCCCCACCTTCAAATATAATCTCCATGAGGGCAGAGCTGTTTCCTTCAATGCCGTATCCCCTGGGTGTAGTGTAGTGTTTGGCACACACTATGTGAATTTTTTTCTGAACAAACAAATGTGAAGAACAACAAAGAACAAAAGCCACAGCTGCTCTAGTATTGGAGTCGGAGAGACTGAGATCACTGAACACCTCCTGGTTTCTTACCCTCACTCCACAGCCATTTCTGTATTGCCCGTGTGGGCTCTTTGGGCTCCACAAACCCAGTTCAGATACCCTTTTCCTACTCAGATTAATAAATGCTATTAAATCTGAAGCACCATTGATTGGAAGATACATTATTTATGTTTCACTAAGAAAGAAAAAGACACTGCCAATCAATATATGACCCCTCATCAATAAAATCCTGATTTCCCATGTAAAAATGTGTTGCTCAGCCTTCAGATCACAGCTCAACTATCACTTCCTGATCACTCTGCTGGCCAACCTAAGCCACTTTTCCCTCCGTTTCTCTCAGTAGTCTCATTTCCCCAAAATATGTACTGCTATTTTAATTAATTGTGTAATTAGTTGTTTAAGCCTATCCCTCACACAAGAATGAAAGCTGAATAAAGGAAGAGGTTACATCTGCCTATTTCCCATTATCTAATGCTGTGCCAGTAAACCAGCTCTCTGGAAAAAATGGTAGCATTTGCCAATTTCCATTCACCACAGCTGATGTCAAGCTACGGACTGATAGCTTAACAACTGTTTTGCAACATTCTTGAATATTCAACAATTAGCTCTGTGAGCTGGGACAAGCATGTTGACCCAGGACCAAAAACACTGTCCGCACATAATAACAGCTCAATAAATAATTGGTCAGTGAATGAATATATTTTTGTTGACTCTCATGTGAATGTATAGCAAGCATTTCAAACTTAACACATGTACATACAGCTCATTTCTCCTCTATACCTGTGCTGTCCCCAGATTTTACCCCACTGAGTGGCACTGCCATCCATCGATTGCTCAGGGCCAAAACCTAGCAGGTGTGTTGACTTCTCTGTCTCCCTCACCTCTCCCCATTACCCTCCACATCCAGGGTATCTTTGAGGCTCATCAGTTCCACCCTCAATGTGTATTTCAAATCCATCCACTCTCACCATCCCCACAGCCACCATCATCTCTGGCCTGGACCATTGCAACAGTCTTCTTCCTGGTCACCCTACCTTCACGATTACCCTTCCCAACCTCCCCTCCACTCAGAGCCATGCCGTTATATTAAATACAAATCAGGTCACATCATCCCCCTGTTGCAGACCTCTAATGCCTATTCACTGCCTTGAGTTCTCCATGGTCAGAACCCCATCCAGCTCTGCAGTCTCCTGCACTCTCCCCTGCATCTTTTATTCCCAGTCATGCTGGCATTACTGCAGTTCTTCAAACACACCAATCTTCTCCCGACCTCAGGGCCTTTGCACTCACTTTCCTCCAATATGTATCGTTCTCCAAATCGGGGCATAAATGCTGCTTCCTATTCAAGCTTTGCTTCCTTGTCAGAGTGCTGGGCCCCATGCTTGGAATTTGACTGGTTAGGTCTGGGCTGGAGCCTCAGAATCTGCATTTCTAACACATTCCCAGGTGTATCCATTTCCTGTTGTTGCTTTAACAAAATATCACAAACTGAGTGTCTTAAATAACAGAAATTTCGTTTTTCACAATCCTGGAGGCCAGGATTCTAAAATCAATATCCCTGGGCTGAAATCAAAGTGTCAGCAAGGTCATACTCCCTCTGGAGGCTCCAGGGATCTTTCCCTGCCTCTTTACCTCTGGTAGCTGCTGGAACTCCTTGGTTTGTGGCCAAACTATTCCAGTTTTCAAATCTCATTCTCCTGTGTGTGTGCACACACGTGTGTGTCAATTCTCCCTCTACCCCTTCTTGTAAGGTTACTGTGAGGACATTAGGGCCCAAACAGATAACCAGGATGGTCTCTCATCTCAAGATCCTTGACTTACTCACATCTGAAAAGGCCCTTTTTCCAAATAAAGTAAAGCTGACAGTTTCCCAGGGTTAGGAGCCCTGGGACAGCACGAGGCACTGCCTGGGCTGAGTAACCACACACTGGGCTTACATTCGGTCTGACATCGTTGGTTCTAGCTGTGTGCTCTTGAGCAAGTTACTCCCTCTCCCACCTGCTCACCCTGTCCCCACCCATCTGGGGCAAGGCTCAAAAACCATGTTAAGTGCCCCACCCAGAGGGGTTCAGATGCCTCAGAATGGTTCCCTGGGACCAGATGCAGACCACAGGTGCTTTGTAAAAATGAATTGTCCATGTTAAAAGGCTTCCCATAAAAGCTGGGCATTCCAGATCCTCTCACCAAATCAAAGGACCTGGTAACAGGAGTTCCTTTGGTTAAGATTACTCCTGTGCTCTTCACCACATCTGTCCTCCCCACCTGGCTCCCTTAGGGGCAGGAGTTTGCATTCTTTCTTCTTTATTCCGAACCCGTCTTTTTACTTAAAAGGCGGAAGTGGGCCAAGAACCATGGCAATGGGTCCAGTACTTCCTCTTGCAAGGTCCCACCTGGAGGAGATCTGCTTATCAGATGGCCTGGGCACAAGCCTTGGACACAGAGTTTCCCATATGGAACTGTCAATGGCAGGAAAGATTCCAGGCTGAGGCCCAAGTCAGGGCATGGCTGATGCCTTGAGCTGGTATTCACACACATAGATGTGTGTGTGTGTGTGTGTGTGCGAGCGCGTGCGTGTGTATGTCCATGCACATACCCACTCACGCTGCTAGGCTTCTCTGTGTTTTTATGGAGAGAGGGTCCCAGTTTTCATCAACATTTCAAGAGCATCTCTGGTCCCCAACTGCTTCTGGAAGCCTGGGATTGGGCTGGCTTGAATGCAATCAGTGGGACAATGAAGTGACCCCATTCCTGGGATGCTGCCTTTTTGTGAGAAATATAACAATGAAAACCTACACAAGAAAACCCACAACTGCAATAATATGTAATAACTAAGGAAAACTTGAGACCTTAGAAGAAAACTACAAAACTTTACTGACTGAATTAAAAAAGCTTGATTGCATGAAAGGACAATATTGTATTCCCGGATGCAAAGATGAAGGGTAACAATGTTGATTCTCCCTAATTCATTTATAAATTCACCTTAGTAATCATCAAAAGGCTGTTGTTAATTGATAAATTTTCTGGAATAAACAAATATTCTGAAGGAATAACAGAAAATTCCATATACATACACATGCATATACTTTTTTTAAGGCACAATGATAGAAAAACTCATTAAATATAAGGCATTGAAATTCAAATATAGATCTAGGATAAAACAGGACAAAAAGCCAATGAAAAAAAGTAGATGGTCCAGATATAGATCATATGCTGTAAAATAATATGACTGAATCATTTACTGATGCTGGGGCAACTAACAACGGGGGTGTAACTTTGATCCTCTTCACACAATACCCCAAAGTAAAATCAAGAATGTTTAAAGCATATTAAAAACATAAAATAACAAAAAACTACAGAATAAAACACTGTAATGTTTAGAGAAAGTTAGATTTTGTAGGCTTGGAATAGAAAACAGAGGACTGAGCTATATAAAAACTGAAACTTTATAAAAGAAAATGCCAAACAAACAAACAAAAATATTTATGGAAAAAATGAAGATAAAGAATATCTTTATTACACAAAGACATTGTTCAAATTGCAAGGAAGAAGAAATATAATTGCTTAAAGCTTAGAAGAAAATGTTCAACTTCTTTAACAATCAAGTACATGCAATTAATTAGATGCCTTTCCCTATTCAATTAATAAAGGTGAAAAATGCTCCAAACACACAATGCCAGAGAAGATATGTGGAACGTGCACTGCCACATGTTCCCAGCAACAGTGCAAACTGGTGTAACGATTTCAAAGGGGCTTAGAGGTACATATTGAGAACCTTAAAAAAATTACACCCCTCCTGACCCAGAAATTCCCCTTTGGCTAAATTTATCTTAAGGAAAAAATCCTAAGTTTGGAAAAATATTAAAGCACCAAAATGTTCATTACAGTATCAATTATAATTGAGAAAAATCAGAACTAAATTAAACACTCAACCAGAGAGAGCCATACATACAAAGTTCTGGGTATACTGTGCAGCTATTATTAAGGAGGTGATAATGACAGCCAAGGGGGTGATAGAGCAGTGTATAAACTGTAATACTCAATGGAAAAATAAGATACTGAACATGGAATGATCACAGCTATATGAAAACTAAATACCTTTAAATAAGTAATACAGTTACATGGGTCAAAAGGTGAAAAGGCACAGAGGTACCATGAAAACTAGACCTTTTCCAGCTACTTTCTGGTAATTATTTTTAAATTAAAAGAAAACAAACCAAAATGTCAACCTGTTCATGGTATATTGGGGGTGGGAGGTGCCAAAGGAGGGGGAAAGATCTACTTTTCGGTAAAACAGAGATTGTCTTCAATGAGTCAAGCATTACTTTAAAATGAAAAAATAAACAATCCTTTAGAAATGCATACTTTTAAAAAGAAAAGTGAGTTCATATAAATCAATAAGTACAAGTGTAAAGACAATAGCTAAATAGGCAAAGGGCATAGATTATACCCAAACAAGTTTAAAAGCATATGGGGGGAATAATTTATTAGTAAGCAAAGAATCACTTCTTTGGCTTATCGAATAGGTAAACTTTTTGTTGGATTAAGTGATAAATGTCCAATGCTGGTAAAGTGGTTCAAAGGCTTATTTCTACCAGGCATGGCAAGACATTTCTTTGCATATGGAAACTTTGCTCAGCATGTCTAGTCAGCTCAGAGTGCTGTGTTAGAAAGATGCTTCAGGTGCAATGAACTCAGAGAAAGTGTAACTGATTAGCAACCTCTGTCCCTGACTCAAGAGGGAAAAGGTTGCCACCTATTCACATCCAGCACAGCCCCTGAAGAAACAAATTCAGCAGGATCTTTAGAGAGCCATAGATAAGTGCCTAGTAATAACAATTTTTAAAAATCTATCCTAAGAAAACTATGAATACAATGCTTTATGCTCTGTTAATCAAAGCTTTATATAATGTGCATTAAAAATTTGTCATTAGAAAATAAGTGAGAAAAAAAGAACTTCAAATTTGTGACATGCATATGAAAAACCTTTACACATAAATTTATTTTTACAGAGAATACTAAAGTATGATAAAACATAGTTGTATTTTGATGTGTAACTCTGGTTTACAATTCTGTATTGTCATTAAGAAAACTTTAAAAAGTAAATGAATAGTATATGAAAACAAAATATTCCATAATAGCAGATGCTGGTTACTGAGTGCTTACTATGTACCAGGCACTGTTAGTCTCATTTATACAGAAGAGCTCCAGGTCTTTCAACAGTTCAGGGGGCACTGTAACCCCATTTCCTAAAAAGCCTAAGTTTAATCAGCTTCTAAGGAGGGGCTGAGATCAGGCCTCAGGTCTGACAGCCCACACCTTACCCTCTCCTCCAAGGCCCTTCTGCCTGTGGCCATGACTACATCCCTGGGCCTGGACTCCAGTGTCTGAGACTATTAGAAAGTTTATTATCCTTTTTTGCTTCCTAAAATTTTAATACGCTTAATATTATTTGTTTAGTGAGGAAAATAAACCTAATAAAACTATGTTAAAATTAGGGTTTTGACAAACCACTTCATCTGTGGCTCATTCTAGACCTGACTTCAGTCTTGTTATTTTCTAAAATAAATTCACAGTGCAAATTATTCAAGGAGAAAGGAAGTGTGGAAAGAGGAGTGATTTGGTTGTTCCCTAGAGAAAAAGATCAGCACAACCTGAGACCTTGCCGAGATGAGGTCAAGATTATTTCCAAAGCCTTCGAGATGAGGTCAAGAGCATTTCCAAAGCCTTCGAGACACACATACTGTTTGGCCTAGAAATTCCACTGCCTGGAATTTCCCCTTAGGAAACAAGACCATCTGCAAAGACATTAGAGCAAACTGATAAGGGAAATGCTAAGACCCAAGAGAGAAGAGGAAGTGTGACTATAGCAGCAACTTATGCATAAGAGATAAACTACCAGCGGCCCTAGTTTCAAACCTTAGAAGGTTAGTGAAATAAATTAGAACATGTCTATATAACCAAGTACTAGGTAGTCCTGAAAGATGAAGTTGAGGGGTATAATAAGGATATGAGAAGATATTCATTTTATATTAGAATAAAAACTACAACCTTCAAAACAGTGTTAAGGGTATATTACCACTTAATAAAAATGTATCTTTATCTTATTTAAAAATCTATATAGATCTCTGCATAGGAAAAAATGGATAATTTTTTACTCCTTTAGCAGCAAGTATATCTGGGAGAAACACAAATATTAAAAAACAAACGTGTTATTTTTAATCTTCAAGGAATATGTATTACTTGCATAATCACAAAGAAAGTTTAAAACATGAGTGTTTCTAAATTAAAAAAAATTAATCTGAATATAAGAGCGGTGTCCAAACTGTCAGATGTTAGGAATTGGGTGGGAAAACCAGGAAAGCAGCAAGAAAAGCAGCAGGCTGAAAATCAGAGTGGCAAGCCAGGGGCCACCCCTGCAGTAAGCTCCAATGCATGAAACATGGAAGCAGCAGCTTGGGCATCTTCCCTGTTCCGAACAGTCCAGGGGTGACAGGCAGAGCTAACTATCCATGTTGCCGCCACTGCCATTTGTGGCATGAAAGCAGCACTAGGATAAAGTTTGTCATGTATGATGGTCCCTGACTTTCTCAAGTTAAGGCTCCTCAAGAAGCCTGATGCCCTCCCTTGCCCAGGGTCCTCACCCAGACCTCTTAAGTAGTCTCCATCACCTCTTCATTCAAGTGTCTGAAGGAAGCCCAGGCTGGAGTGATGGAGGGAGGAATGTAAAGTCTAGAAGAGGTAATGAAGAAAGGAATACAGCTGCTGGTCTATAAAGAATCCAGTGGTGGTAGAAATTCTGAAACCTCATTACCTAGGACTGGTGCAGTGACTGGGCCTCTGGGAAAAGCCAACACAGTGTGTCTTGTAACAGGATGCAGGGCACACAAAACCACCTATAAGGTATTCTTGCCAAAGGAGTTGAAGATGAATCTAATTAAGTCTTCAGAGTTTACAACCAACTTCCATTTACAGAAAATGCAGAGCAGAGAGGAAAAAGCTTGAGGACACCATAGGAAGCAAACAGATTTAGAATGGGGGACATTCTACAGGACAACTGGCCCAGTTTCTTCCAGTATTACTTGCATAATCACACAAAGCTTTAAAGGAAAAAACAAGTGCTAGAATGATGGTTGACAGGGCTAGGGGGAGGGAGAAATAGGGAGTTATTGTTTAATGGGCATAGTTTTAGTTTAATGAGACGAAAAAGTCCTGGGAATCTGCTGCATAATGTGACTCCACTTAACAATGCTGAACTGTACAATTAAAAATGTTTGAGATGATAAATCTTATGTTAACCACAATTTAAAATAAAATGTTTCAAAATGAGTGCTTCTAAATTAAAAAAAAAAATTAAACTTGAATATTAGAAGAGTACCAGAACACTTAGATAGTAGGAATTACGTGGAGACAGGAAGGAAGTATAGGAAATATATCTCTACGTTGTCCCAGGGTCACAAAAGGCGTTAGAAAACTGAGAGGCGATTGCTTTAGGACAGCTCAAGAGATCAGACATTCAAATGCAATCTGTGGATCATGTTCGGATCTGATTCAAAGGAGCCAACTGAAAACACCATCTTGGAGGTGATCCGGGAAATGTGACTATGGCTTGGGTGAAGCCCTTTGCTTGAGGTAATTTACTATTTCTCTTTTTAAGGAGATGTGTTGAAGTTTAAAAAAATAGAGATAAGACAATTGAAAGAAAGTATTTCTGGGTAGAATGCAGAACTAGGAAGAATGGTGAAGGAGAAATGAAATGACTGAGATTGATAAGGGCCTAAGTAAATCTGGGATCCTGTGGAAAGAAGCAGATTTCATGAGAGGCAGAAATCATCATAAAGGCATGACAGGGTTTTTCTGGAGGTAGAGGGAGAGAAATTAAGGAGAGTGTAGAAAGTTATATGTGTTTAGAAAAGGCTAGGAGCCAACTTGGAAGGGCTCCCAATGCCCAGAGCTGGGACAATTTGAACAACAAAATAAATAATGATAATACTGAGTTACAGCCAACAGAATAAAATAAATACCAATATCAATAAATTACTGAATAAATAAATGAATAAATAAATAGGGAGCACAACTCTTCCTCACATGAGAATTCTAATTACTAAATGTAGGAGGAATGAGGGAAATAAAAAATCACCATTATAATACTACAGAGTAATTAATAATGGCTGTAGGTAAGATCCACTTGCTAGATATTAGAATTTAGTGGGTGAAAGTTTGAGGAGAAACTGGATACCTACATGCTCTAAGTTTCTCCTATAAGATGTTAATTCTAAAGAGAAATATACAGTAACTTTACAACATAAAAACCCAGCAGACACCACTTTTAGCCAAGGCATTGAGGTTAATTAACATCACCAGCAGTAAGGCATATGATGATGTCCCCTTTGTGACAGTGGTGGCAGGATCAGAAACCAATTACAGTGGGTTGGAGAGTGAACCATGGTGAGCAAACAGGGCTGGCCAATGAGGGCTGTTTGATCAAGAACGCTGGAAATGCAGAGGAGGAATTGGTAGCTAGCACTCATTTGGCCGGTATAAGTTCTGACAAGTTATTGTTGTTAATTTCATGACTTTAGAGCCACACATTATAGATCAACCTCAAAAATGGCTGGATGTGGAAAAACAAGCATTGAATAGCATGGCAACGACCGACCTTTCCAGACTAGAAACCGGGTTCTGGGACTCTGGGTCCAACTGGTTACCATGTTTCTTTGTATCTGACCACCATTCAAGTCAGTGATAGAAAGTTTTCTATATTACAGCAATATGGTATGAAAGAGATTTTTAGTACAATTGAGGACTCATACCTTTAAAGAATGAAGTATGCCCAGCACAGAATTAGGATTTTAGGTGAAGCTGGCCATACTGATGAGGCTGAAGCCCCAGAAAGCAAAACTACTGTTGTTAAATAGGATTTTTAAACAGGAGGGAAAAGGAAAAGAAGCCCCAACCCCTCAACTACAACTACCAAGAAAATGTGACCAGTAACAGCTTTACGATTTACAAGAACAATTACAAGGTAGCGTTTAACAAAAATATATATTTCCCTGAATTAATGTCTCAAAGAGTCATCGTCTAATCCTAAATCATGAGAGAAATGGCTATCAGAACTTCACCTTAAGAGTTTTCTGAACCTAATACCATAAGTGCCCTTATCTTGTTTAATGTGAAACGATGCTAACATTGGTTTACTAGAGAGGAAGATGGCTGCACTCAGAATAGTACTGTGCCTTTTCTTCAGAACGGAAATTGCAGGAATGAAAAAAACCTGGGTTGAGCATCAAGAAATAAAGTAAATATCTCATGGAATCTAAAAAAACAAAAAACAAAAACAAAACAACAACAACAACAAAAACCCCCACCAAAACCTGGGTTCAGGTTCTTGCTCTATCACTTAAAACCTAGGTCAAATCAACTGACAACTTGACAGTTTCAAGTTTGCTTTATCTGTAAAAATGAAAGAATTAGCCTTACTAGGTATACTGCAATATTCCTTAAAAGATCAAATAAAATAATATATATGGCACCATTCTGTAAATTATGAGGTACAATATACCCATTCCATCAGCTTTGTGGGTGAATCCATATAGGTACACCTCAAAAGTCTTTTGAACATGTCCTGTGCTGATACATCCCCCATGAAGATATTATATATAAACACTTCTATAAAAACTCAGGCAACAGAATGCCTGTTTCTGTCAGGATGTCAAATCAAGGTTTTCTATTCTATGAATACCACCAAAGAAGGGCGAAATCTGTTAGCTTCTTTTTAAGGTTTTTGATCTGTGTGACTACTGACACATAAAGGTTGTTTGACACCCTTGCAACCATTCCCTATTTTATGCCAACACAATAAGTTTTCAAGTTATTAACAAATTCTGAGGGCTGGTGGGGAGCTTTCTCACATTCAGAGCACTCAGAGGGTCTCTTTTCAGGATGAAGCCAAAGATGAAAAAAATGTTCTCTGACTGAAGGTTTTTCAACACCAGCTGCGCTCACTGGGCTTCTCTTGAGAATGGAGTTGATAATGCTGAGTGAGGTACGAGGGTCGGCTGAAGCACTTCCCACACAGCCGACACTGGTAAGGCCTCTCTTGAGCATGAATCCGGTAGTGCTGAATGAGGTGTGAACTCCTGCTGAAGGCTCTGCTGCAGTCGCAGCACTGAAAGGCTCTCTCTCCTACATAGCTGTGTTTCCGCTGGTAGCGAATTAAATACGTCTTGTTGCAGGACAGCCCAGGGGAAATAACTTCTGCCGCCTTGTGGGCTTTGACATGGTGAAAAAAATGCACATCATGGAGAAAAGTTCTGCCACACTGGAAGCATTCATAGCAGTCGCCCTGACTGTGGCCTCTCACACGGCCACAGATGTGGGCACGCTGGACGAAAGCCTTTCCGGAGGACTTCTCACCGGAAGGTGTCCGCTGAGGCCTGCTGAGGCACGGCATGAGGTAGATGGCTTCTCCACGCCGTTCACCTTCAGAGGGTTTCTTCCCAGTATGGATCTGCTCATATCTCTCCTGGGCCATCTGGATACTGAAAGGTCTTCCATAAAATTCACATCTGCCTAGTCTGCTCTCTTGGAGGAAAGGTTCATTGTGGACCTCCGGTGGAGGGCTGCCACCATTTCCAGGAGCAACACATTCCTGGGGTCCCTTTTCTAAGGGCCCCTTGGACTGTTTAGCAAGATGTGAACTTCTCTCAGGTTCCTTGCAGTCATGGCTAATTTCCTGAGTGAGGGTTTTGGACTCACACACTGTTACCTGGCTCAAAAGCTCCTCCTTGGTGACCTGAGCTGAGCCCAGCAGACCATGAAGAGAAGCATCTCCTACACCTCCTATATGCCGGAAGTGACCCACTTCCAAATCCTCCATTCCTGCCCCTAAGGATGACTGTGCTATAGGCAGGCTCTGCTCTGTAGTCAGATCTTTGGTCTCGGTTCTTTTCTCCCAATCTAAAAGAAATGTAAAAGGTCCTCTACTCTTTCTACTCACAGACACACATCATTATAGTAGAAAAGAAGACAGGGACCAAAAACTATAGGACAGATCTTATGGAGATTGGGAGGGATTTAAATGTTTCACTAAAAGTTTGGATTTTCTTTTGAGAGGGGTAAGAAGCTGGCCAAAAGTCTGTACTTTATATAGGCAGCTCTCTGGATAGGGAAGAAACTGAAGCCAAGGAAATCAAATATAAGACTGTAACGTAGACGAAACATTGACGAACATGGCAGTGGCATCCCAGCAAACACTTGAAACATGAGAGCAAAGTACGAGCGAAATAGCAGAGCGGGAATACAGGTTAGGAAGCCATCAAAAGAGTGTAACTGGGCCCATCACAATGAGTTAGATTTTAGGAAACAGTCTTTGAAGAAGTCCTTACTGACTCTTGTTTTCCTCATCCTGCCGTACAGCCAGCATTTCAGAATGTTCTGCTAGTTCCTCTTCCAGGGACTACCGCAAACCTAAGCACTCTACAACCACAGCTCCAGCCTCCATCAGCTTCAGCCTGCTGGACTTCAACAGTCTCCCAAATGGCTTCTCTGCTGGTCTTCTTAAAGCCCATTTCTCACAGAACAGCCAGAGAGATCTTTCTAGAACAGCACTGCCCAACAGAAGGCCTTGTGATGATATAAATGGTCTACATTTTTGCTGTCCAGTACAGTAGCCATTAGCCACATGTAGCTAATGAGCACTTGAACTGTGGCTGGTGTGACTGAAGAATATAATTTTAAATTTTATGTAATTTTAATCAGTGTAAATTTAAGTAAGTACATGAGGCTAGTGGCTGACACACTGGACAGCACAGTTCTGTGGTCAATACTACCTCATTCTCTGGTTCAAAACCTTCAAATAACTTTTTCACATCGTACTTGGAACAAAACCCACATTCCTTAACACATCTCTAGGTGGGCTGGCCCCTATCTATATCTGCAACCTCATCTCTTATTCTACTCTTCATTTCACTCAGAACATATATCTTTCCTTCTTGTTTCTGGAACACCCAAGCTCATTCCACCCTCAGGGCCCCTGTTATTTGCTATTCCCCCAGCCTAAAACACTATTCCTCCAATTTCTACCTAGCTACCTCATCTCATTCAAATTTTCCTCAGTAAGTGTGAGTGCTCTCCTGATCCTCCTACCTTCAGCAGCTGCCCATGTCACTCTGTCTGCTTTACACTCATATGCTAGTTATCATATTGTCTATTTATTACCTGTCACCCCCATTAGAACACAAGCACCATGAAGGAAGGGATTCAGTCTGTCTTGTCTGTTACTGTATCCACGGAACATAGGACAGCGTTTAGATCACCACAGAGGCACAATAATTATCTGTGGAATGCATCAAAGAATGAATGTACAAACTAGAGTAAGAAGAGAAGACAATGAAGGAAACAGAGAGGTGGGTGGAGGAGTCCAGGTCGGTTCCTGGACCTTGTTTGGGCATCTGCTTCCCCACTCACACAGGAAAAGCAGTGTCGCCTAACACTGGACCGGGTACAGCTACAGGCTCAGGAATGGGGTGTGACCCAAATGAGACACTGAGAAATGAGGAGAGGCATGTCAGGAACTTCCAAGAAAGAAGCTTCCTCGCTCTTAAGAATGCTTCTTGGACACACCTGCTCTCTCACACTCTCTTTGGACAGAAACAAGAAAGCACGTTTGGATTTCTTGGCAGAATGAAAAGAGAAAATGAAACTAAGTCTTGATAACATCACTGAGCCCTGAAATCCAAACATCCCTGAAGCCCGGCTGACCAGTACTGAAACTAATCCCCATATGGCTCATGCCAGTTTGGGTATGGTGTTGTGTTAACAGCAAATGAAGAACAGCCATGGTCCTGGCTGACACTCACAATGGCCCAATCCAAAGGAGAGGTTTTATAAAGATGGTAAACGTCATCACACCGTAGCCATAGAGTTTGGAAAAGGTAAATCTAGAAGGTTTTTATCCTTGAGCCATAAGGATGCCAGTAGGGAGCTTTTGGGAAAGTTGTAGAACAGTGTGAGTGTAAGCATGTGTGTGTGTGCACACAGGTGCTGGAAGGTAGGGGGATGGAAACCAGATTGTGGTGATGGAGGAGGAAGAGGTAGCCTTTGGATGTAAACAGGTCTGAGGAGCTAGCATGAGAGACAAAGGGAGGCGGCTGGAAAGGGCAGTGGTACCACACCATGGTTTCCTGCTTATCTCCATGAAAGAGGGAAGACCTGTGATTCTAGCTGAGAGAGGAGAGTTGTGGATGAAGGGAGGGTTTGGAGCACTGAAGAGAAGCGAGACTGATCTCTTTGGAGCTGGGCGGGAGCAGGACTTGAGCTGTAGAAAGGGATGTGCTCCAGAGAGGAGGTGAGAGGAAGCACTGGGCACACACAGGTGGTGAGGTCCTGGAAGCCTGAGGTGACAGCGCCTACCAGCCTCCTCCCTGATGAGAGTAGGCTGTGAGGAGCAATCCAACTAATAGCTCCCAGGCCTACTCTGGCCTGATTGGGAGCATTATCTCTCCATGAGTCTAGTCTCTAGGGGCTTACCTTACACTACTCACCTTGACACATCTTTTTGTCACTGTCTTCCTCTATCGCACGTGACTCCTCCTCTTCCAGCTGTGAGATAACATCGGGCTTAGAGAACTGGTACCCTGTTGAAGAAGGACACTCTTGACTTGGGGGTTCTGTCCTGCACTCATGGCGACTCCCAGGCCAGGCTCTAAAGGCTCAGAGATAATACAGAAGATGCAAATTCACATAGAAGAAAAATGAAGACTGTTTCTAACAAGTCTGCCCTCAGGAGACCTTCAGCAATGTGTGGAGACATTTTTGGTCGTCACAACTTCAGAAAGAAGGAGGGAGTGCTACTGATATCTACTAGGCAGAGGCCAGGGATGCTGCTAAACATCCCACAGGGCACAGGATGCCCCAACAAAGAAGGATGTGGCCCAAGTGTCAACAGTGCTGAGGTTGAGAAACTCTGCTCTACAATGAAAACTGTTATGTTGGAAAAAGCACTCCACTGTGCCTTCTTTGTGACCAATAAAAGTCACGGTTCAACTTATATACCCTTGTGTCAGGTTGGAGGTAAGGCACTTCTATGTCCCCATGTAGGTCTCTGGCTTCACAAGGATAAGAGTACCAGTCTACTGCCAATGGAATGGGGTTTGGTTTTGATTGTGTTTTTCAGGAGACCTTAGGTACCCACAAAAAAAGGCACTGAAAAAAGGATCCTGGCACTGTCCACAAAAATATTTAGCTTGGGGCAAGGTAAACAACCCTACCTCTAGATGTGAAAAGAGATTGGCAATCTTTGACTCAAACTTCAAGGCCAGTAGAAGTCTTTGGAACACCTGGGGTTTTCAGCAATTCCTCACCCATTCAAAAACCATTGCTGTGATCCTCCTGCTGTGCAGAGACCTAACGAAGCAGACCCGTCAGGCCTCGCAGCAAAGTTTAAGGGAGCAGGTTCTGGAGACAAATCCTGGCTCTGCCATTTTGTAGCTGTGCGACTTTAGACAATTTAACTTTTCCGTGACTCAGTTCCCTCATCTGCAAAATGGCAATAATAATAAGATGTATACCACCCCAGGACCAGTACATGGATTAAAGGAGTTAAGACATATAATGTTCTTAAACTAATATCTGACCCATATTAACTGCTCAGTAAGTGTTAGCTATGAGTAACAGTCAATTTGATATTAAAATATTATCTCTGATCTGGGTTGATACTCATCAACATGGTGAATCACTGTAACCGATGAAAGGACAGAAAAGAGTTGAGAACCATGGGGCTTGTGGGCAGAAGCCAAGTTCCATGGCAAAGGCTTACCTAAGGAGACCAGGTTCCTATAATTCTCCAGCATCACTTCCCGGTACAAGTTCCTCTGAGCAGCACTAAGGGAGGCTAATTCCTCTGGGCTGAAGTCCACAACCACATCCTGGAAAGTCACTAACTCCTAAAACACCAAAAACAATCACAAATGATAAAAATCCAGAAATTCTCCTGGGGGTGGGGGAGGAGGAGCCTGATGAGAGAGGACATGATGAGAGAGATGACATGATGCTGACATTCAGATCAACAGAAAGCTTCTAGTCTAAGTGTTCTAATCTGGAGGTGACAGGGACCTAGCAATGTCCCTTTCTTTGTCTTGTAGTCTGAGAGAGGGGGGAACATTTCTGAGACAGTTCCTGCTGCCAATTACTATAAATTTTGGTTGGAGGAATACCTCAGCCTCAGGAATCAGAGAGTTGGGGTGAAGTCCTGGCTCTTTCTTATAAACTTTGTGAGCATGGGTAGGTTAAGCCTCAGTACTCATCCATAAAACACAAAGAGCTCACAAATATGAAGAGATGTTCAATATTATTAACAAACAGAGAAATGCAAATCAAAATGACAATATACCATTTTATACTCATTCAACTTACAAAAATGAAGAAGTATGACAATACCAAATGTCATCTAGAACATGGGCCCACAGCACCTCTTGTAAGATGCTAAGGGAAATGTAAATTGGTAAACCACTTTAGACCCAGAAATTCTATTTCTAGGCATATTTGCTTGTGTGTACTTAGACAAATGTTCATAACACAGCTGTTTGTAATATCCAAAATCTGGAAATGACACAAATGTTCATTCACAGTAGAAGAGAGAAATATATCTGGTATAGTCACATAATAGAATATTCCAGCAATACAAACTAATTAACTACAGTTACACTCAACAATATTGGTAATGTAAGGTTGAATTTAAAAAGCAGATATTAGGAAGGGAAACAAAAGAAAAAATAAACAAATGAGACTACATCAAACTAAAAAGTTTTTGTACGGCAAAGGAAACCATCAACAAAACGAAGACAACTGACTGATTGAGAGAAGATATTTGCTTATGATACATTTGATAAGAGGTTAATATCCAAAATATATAAAGAACTCATACAACTCAACAACAAAAAAAACAAACAATCTCATTAAAAAATGGGCAGAAGACCTGAACAGATAATTCTTCAAAGAGGAAATACAGATGGCCAATAGACATATGAAAAGATGCTCAAGGCCACTAATCATCAGAGAAATGCAAATTAAAACCACAACAAGATATCACCTCATATCTGTCAGAATGGCTATTGTCAATAAATCAAAGAACAAGTGTTGTTGAGGATGTGGAGAAAAGGGAACCTGCGATTGCAAATTGGTACAGCCTCTATGGAAAACAGTCTGGAGGTTTCTCGAAAAATTAAAAATGGATCTACCTTTTGACCCAGCAATTGCACTTCTGGGTATTTATCCAAAGAAAACCAAAACAATAATTCATAAAGATCTATGCACTCCTATGTTCATGGCAGCACAATTTACAATAGCCAAGATACAACCTAAATGCTCATCAACAGAAAATTGGATAAAGAAGCTATGTTTCATATATACAATGAAATATTACAGCCATTAAAAAAAATGAAATCCTACCATTTGCAATGAGATGGATGGATCTAGAGGTTATTATATTGAGTGAAATAAGCCAAAGAAAGATAAATACCATATATGATTTCATTTATATGTAGAATCTAAGGAATAAAAAGAACAAACTAGTCACAAAAAACAGACTCACAAATATAGAGGACAACCTGGTGACGACCAGAGGGGAGGGAAATTGGGGGGCAGGGAGAAAGGGGTGAAGGGTTAAAGAAGTACAAATTAGTAGTTGATAGATGGTCATGGGGATGGGGAGCATGGCATAGGGAACGCAGTTAGCATAAATGTAATGGCTAGGTGGAGAAGCAGAGGAAAGAAGGAGCAGTTAGGGAGATTGTTTTATAAACTATATAAATATCTAACCAATGTACTGTATATTTGAAACTAATAATAAAATAAAATTTTTTAAAAAGCGTATTAGGAGGCTACATAAGACTATGATGCCTGTTTAATTAACATTCATTTTTGTGTTTTCAGGGAAACATTATGCAGATCAATGAACAACTAATTTAAGCTAGGAGTCATGCACTGGCTGCCCAGCTCCTACAGAGGGGTTATTTGGTTCACGTTGGTTTTTTAAATCTTTTAAAAAAAATGCATATTAGCTACCAACACTAAAAAGTTTATAGATTTTATATTACTAACTGGAGTTTTGGCTTCTCTTTAAAAAATCAGAAGACCTGGGCCCACATTCTCACATGGTGCCATCAGCTAAGATGAGGCAAGCACTCCCCAGTTTGTCATAATCCACCTATTTATAAATTCCTCATTTATATTACCTCAGCAGTCCCTGTGGGCACCTTCATTTGGGATCCTTGACATGGACACTGCAGAGACAGAGTGTTACTCTCAGGAGATCTTCTAGAACAGTGTTTCTCAACATTTTTTTCCTTATCTCTCCATCAAGGAGCCTTCTTAGACATTTTTTTCCCAATTGCCACCCCTTATGATTTTTTTCTGGTTCTAAAAAAAGCACAATGTATTAATTTCAGTAACTGTCTTTTAGATTTCAAAATGTGATTTAACAAGAACATCAAAGAGCGCATTTCTAGAAAAAAAAAAAAAACATCTCACAATAGTATCATGTCCCTGTAATAGCTGCCATTTGTTTCATATATAAAAAGGAACATAATAGTGAAAATCACATGAGGGCTGTTTTGAATAAAGCAATAGTAAAGATAAAATAGAAGTTAATAATAAGTTAATAATAAGTTAATAACTTCTTGAATAAACAAGAAGTTAATTCAAGGAATAGGAAAAGAGAAAAAAATGGTAAAGATATATTATTTGGGATAGTGATAAGAACAACAGAGAAAAATAAAGCTGAAAAATGGGATACAAAGAGTTGGAAGAAAATTTTACATAGGGTAGCCATGGGGAGGCACAGTTACATGATATTTATATGAAGACTTAAAGATAACGAGGATGTGGTTTAGATAGGGAAAGTCCGGCAATCAGGAAGGTAAGATCCTCATATTGGAGAACCAGGTCAGAAGAAAGCCTGACTCGCCTGGGATCCAGCAGATGGCAAACTGTCAAACCTCTCTGTGTCCTCTTTTTGGTGTTCTTTGGTGTTCTTCTCTTCTGCAAGGACAGAGTACTGAGCAGGAAAAACTAGAAGGAAAAAAGGAATGACCATGGAATTGAGTCTAGTCTGGCAGCAGCCCGAGACAGAGGGGCCTACCACACCCATACCACCCTCTCCTGCCACGGGAGGTAATGACAGTCCTGGACTTCCTATGATAAGAGAAAGACCACAAGGATCATTTCTCGGCTCTATATAGCAAGTTCTGAAAAAGCTCTGTGGTCATCAACTAGTTCTAAAACCCTCAATGGCTCCCCACTGCCTTCTAAATAAAGTGATTCCCAGTCTCACTGTGCACTCTGACACCAAGGAACCTGTTTCTCAACTGCAAAATGTAAATAATAACATTTATACTTCTAAAGGCTCTTGGAAGAATTAAACATTACATATGTAAAGCACACAACAGGCATTATAAACAATGGCAGCTCTTATTAAGCTTTTCTTACATTTTTTTCATTCACTGACCTAGAAGACAGCCATCACCTTACCTACAGAAACCTGAACCTTGAAAGCCTTCCTTGTCTGTAGTCTCTTTCCAAGTGCACCTTTCATTAATCTGTTCTTTCTCGTATCCTGGGGAGCTCTCTTTCCTTTCTCCTTAATTCCAGTTCCATCAGTGGTTCTGTGCCTCTAGCCAAGTTTTTACCCATTCTGGTATAATATTTCCAATGTCCACCAGAGGCAGTATAATACTGTGATTAAATGAAGAGACTGGAGACAGTCAGAATCCTGATTCTGCCAATTACTAAATTTTTATTCAGCTCCCATTACATGCCACGTATACAGCAGGTGTTCAATAAATGGAAATGGTCAGTTGCTTCCTCCCTCTCTCACCTTTGTCCTCACATGCTTGGATCAAGTTTACCACCAGGGTTCCTGCTTCCTTGCTGTTCTTGGGCTGCTTTGAGCGCACCCATGTCTGAACCTCCTCTGGCAGGGTGTTCAGAAACTGCTCCAGTACCAATAACTCCATTATCTGCTCCTTGGTGTGGGTTTCCGGCTGCAGCCACTGCCAACAGAACTCCCGGATTTGGCTCACAGCTTGGTGAGGCCCTGTCACTGACAGGTACTGAAAATGCCTAAACTTTTCATCAGAAATATTCAGAGTTTCTGGGTTTCTTATGGAAATGGTTTCTGGATTCTCCTTCTGATCCCGGAGACAAAAGAACTGGGGATTCCTCAGAATATCCAAAACCTGTGTCATGTGCAGCATCTTTACAACTTGGCCCTTCACAGAATGGAGATACTTGAAGAGTCAGGCTGCTCCAGGGCACACTGTTATGGAAGAGGGTGGGAAGAGCTGTATCATATGAATAAAGAATACAGAAACCTTTGGACCACAGAAATTACATACAGAGACTTACAAATGGTTTGCATAGTTAGGACTGGACAGTGGCGTGGAGGAGATTTGAAGGGAGTTAGCTCATCTCACACAAATGCCTAAATACACATTCACAGAGATGCGCACATCTACAGACATGATGCTACCTGAATCTCATTCCCAGGTCTGGAAAATCCACAGGCATAGGCTAGAAATATTTCAGAAATGGCACTGAAAGGAAAAAAGCCTTGAACCCCTAACCACAATGAACTGAATTAATTTGATGAGCCACAGAAGGATTTCATTCCAAAATATAAATGGATTAAAACTATGGATTACTATACAGAATGAGGAAAGAGCCTTACCGTAGAAATATCCTACAAAGGATTGGATTCATATGCAAAATATATAAAGGACTCATACAAATCAGTGAGAAAAAGCAGACAATATAAGCAACAAGGTTCAAAGATTTGAGTAGTATTGCACAAAAAAAGATAGCTAAATGGCCAATAAACTACAAAACAGGGCTCAACTTCATTAGTTATCAGAGAAGTATGAATTAACACCACAATGAGATGTCACCACACACCCTCCAGAATGCTCAAAATGAAAAAATCAGACAATAGTAAGTGTTCAAGGAGACAGAGCCATGGTAGAATAGTATATACATGCACTGGACCTCTAAACAGAATTGAAAACATGGATGTATCTTGCCGTTGAGTGAAAGAAACCAGCTTAAAAAAAAAAAAAAGTCCACATGATTCCATTTACATAAAGGTCAAAAACAGGCAAAACGAATCTTAAGTGTTAGAAGTCAGAAGAGTGGTTACCACTGGGACTGGGACGGCAGTAGTAATGTCTGGGAAGGGACAGCATAAAGGGCTTCTGGAAAGCTGGTAATGTTCTATTTCTTAATCTAGGACCTCATAACACAGACACAGTATATTCACTGTGAAAACTGAGCCCTACACTTATCATTTGGGACCTTTTCTGTATATAAAATATATATCACTAAAATATTTTTAGCTGCGTTATATAGTTGGGGGAAACATCTGGGTTATAATATTAAGTGAAAAAAGCAGGAAACAAACTTGTACATAGACTCTATATACTTAACCATATAAAGCATAGGAAGAAACACTAGAAAGTAAACCAAAACACTGTACCAGGGGATTATCTATGAGCATTTGTTGTTAAATATTTATTTGACATACAAGAACTAGACAGTTCCTGTATTCTCTATTAAATGATGTGAAAACCTGGGCAATTAGTAGCACTTCTCTGAATTTAGTTTTTCTCATCTGTTAAAATGAGGAAAAATAAGGAAAACTTTCTCATGCTGATGTAAGGTTTAAATAAGGCGGGAGCTGAAAATCATGAGACATACTACCCTGAAGAATCAATTTTTTAATCTACTATTAAGAAAAATGCTTTATAGTCAGGCAAAAATGTGTATGATGCAATTTAATGCAGAAATGAGTTTTGAACCAAAATAGTGCAGCAAGTAAATTTCCTAAAAGAATAAAGGTAGTATTTACACTTTCTACCCTAATGGTCCCTTCTTCCTCCCAAGGGGTTGTGGGAAACACGGAGGAAGTCGTGTCAACAAGTACAGTGACAAAAGCAGCTATCACGTTAAGTGTTTTTTGAAAAACCGAGTCCCTAAAAATTTACTCTTATTTCAGAGTAGGGAAGAGCTTCCAGACGAGTAGAGCTGAAAGTGTCCAAAGAAGGGAATGGAGACTAAGAGACTACGACTGGAGGAGGAAACAAGACAGTAGGGAGCAAAAGGAAGAGGGATGCCAAGGCAAGAGAAAGGAGGCAGAGCAGAGGAGTGTGGCGCGGCAAAGAGGAAGAGCAGAAAAGAGGGACAGGGCCGGAAATGGAGGCTTATGGCTGGCTCAGGCAGGAGACACAGAGGGGATAAGGACCGAAGTAGCGGAGGACCCAGAGGAAGGCGTGGCAGGGCTGAGGGAGAGGAAGGGTCCGCAGCCCGGACAGAGGGAGACACAGAGGAGGGGCGCGGCCAAGGCAGAGGAGGCGGCGCAGAGATGGGGACCGGAGTACTGGGTGGGCACTGGACTTATGGGGGGACCCCTTTGTAAAGTCTATAAACATCTAAGTACTGTTGTGCATCTGAAACTAACATAGCATTGCATGTCACCTGTAACTGAAAAGCATTTTGAAGTAATTTTCTAAAGCAGGTAATACATTTTTAAAAAGAGGCAAAGGGGCAGAGGGGCGGTGCTTTGAGAAAGGTGGCCAGAGCCGGGTGGGAGGAGGACGGAGCAAGGTTGGGACTGTGGTGGGCGGTGGGCTCAGAACGAGGGGGAGCTGGGAGAGCTGAGGAGGGGACAAGGGCAGGGCCAGGGAGGAAGATCGGAGCCGGAATCCGAGGGTGAGGGTCAGGGCTAAGGGCGGACCTTGACTGCGGGGCAGAGCTGGCCGACCTGTCTCGTCCAGAAGGCAGAGGGCCGAAGGCCTCGGAGGACCGAAAGTGGGGCCTCAGGTGCAGAAATGGGGCAGGAGAGGCCGCCAGAGTGCCTTCGGGTCGCCTCAGCGACCTGGGGCTGCTCCTGTCCCCGCGCGCGGCCCATCCTCCCTCCCCTCGCTCTTCACCGCAGAGGTGCCCGCCCGTCGCCGCCCGGCCGGTCATGGCATCCTCCTGGAGGCCCGCACTCTGCCGCCCTGGGCTTCTCGCACCCTGAGACCTTCCCAGCCCGACAGCAAGCTCGCACCTCGCCCTCGCGTCCCCTCCGGCCTCGTCCCGGTCCCTTGCGCCGCGCACACACACTTGCTCGACCGGCGCCCACGCGTTCTCACCTCCTCTGCCAGACGTCCTCGCCTGACTGAACCGCTCTGCCTCGGATTTCGCGCCCAAATCCGCGGCGCATGCGCTGTGCGGAGTCTGCGCGTGCGCTCTGCCCGCGGCCAGCCCGCTCTTACGGGTTCCGCAGCGGGGCGCGCGAAGGCTGGGCTGGACCGGGAGGGGGAGGCGCCTGAAGCGCTAGGTGCTGGGGCTCTTCTTCCTTAACGTGTTTTGGTTATATTTTTGAATAGTTAATACATGGTTTAAGTTTTTTTACATTTACTTTTTCAGTATAGTTGACATACAATATTATATTAGTTTCTGGCATAGTGACTAGACATTTGTATCTTAGAAATGATCACCTCATAAGTCTAAAATTTTTTAAATAAATAATTATTCAGTGGAAAAAAATCTTCTCACAGTGTGTGCATGTGCGTCACCCACCAATTTTTTGCATGCTATAAACAACATGCACACAGGTAACCAATGAAATTATTTTGTGTACTTTCACTATTCATGCCCATAGATATATGTATGCATGTTGTACAAACATGCATATGCACACATGTGTGATTATCACTGATCTTTATTATGTACATATAGCTACACTATAATATATATTCTGTATATATATATCTGTAATATAAGTGTATTTTAAAATATAAAATGTTATGTTTTAAAGATGTGATAATTTATACCACATTTAAGAATACATTGATATATAAAGTAACATAAAATGTAATTATATATAATACATACATTGTTATAATACATATTCACTGTTATGTATAATTACGTATTTGTACAAATGTGATACCTATATTTTACATTTGCATAAATACTTGTATTCTCATTTTCTCCTTTTTTTTATACAGAAGGTGGCACAGTTTACCCACTGTTCTGTGCCTGAATTCTTTTTACTAATCAGTATATCTCGGAGAACTTTTCACATCAGGACAAAGTTTGCTCACTGTTTTCCAACAGCTGTTTAGATTCTGTTATATGGTTGTGACCTTATTTATTTAACTGCTTCCTGACTGCTGGACAGTTTTCAGTCCTTTGCTACTGCATTCCATACTGAGTGCATAACCTTGACTTTCAGCTATTCTACTGGTCTGTAAATCTACTGGTAAGACAAATCCCCTGAAGTGGAATTGCTGAGGCAAAAGGCACATGCATATTTCATTTTGATAGAGATTTCTAAATTGCCTTCCATAGACACTGCTGCATATTAGACCCCTACCAACCTGTGTGTGCCTGAGTTCTCAGTTATATTATGCTTTTAAATTTTTCCAAAATGAAGATTGAGAAACAGTATCTCAGCATAGTTCTATTTTACATTCTCTTTTCATGAGCAAGGTAGAGGATGTTTTCTTGAGTTTAAGAGCCATTGTATTTAACCAGAGCACATTCATCAAGGATTCAGCATATGTGGGGACAGTGTACTGAAATGTGCAATAATTATTTCATACATCATGGTGATGATGATAATGAGGTCATAATGGTTAATGTTTCTTGGACATTTGCCCTATGCCAGCTCTGATCTAAGCCTTAACACAAATGTAATGACCATTCCTCAAAACCCTATTAGGTAAGGAGTATTATCATCACCATTTTACAGATGACAAACTGAGGCATGAAATGGTTAAATAGCCAAGTAAGCGGAAGCTCTGAAAGGTTAACTAATTTGCCCCCAGGAAACACAGAGCTGGTACTAGAAAGTAGAGGTGGGAAGTGGGGGAAGGATGAGCTCCCAGATGAGGAAACTCAGGCTCAGAGAAATGGCCCATAGCCACAGGCAGATGAGGTTGGAAGAAGAAACAAACTCAGGTCTGTACCTGACCTGATCATCCAGGGACTCAGCCCAGGTGAGAGAAAGAAGCCCTGGAAAATCCAGAGCTGAGACAGAGACCCATCTTCTGAGGGGGAGAGTGTCTGGGGGAGCTGCAGAATGATTCCTGGCCAGGCTGCAATTCAGACTTGGAACACAGGCCCAGAGGAGCCAAGGACCTCTAAACTGATGAATCTGGCATTATTTTGAAAACCTCTTTGATTTTGTGGATATCAGTAAACTGATTCTAAAGTTCCTATGGAGGCAAAAGACCCAGGATACCCAACACAATATTGAAGAGCAAACTGGAGGTTTGACACTACCTAATTTTAAGACTTACTATACAATTTTTATTTGTTGATTATCTCTCTACAAAGCAGGAAAAAATAAAAAACAAACAAAAAGGAAACTAATACAGTGGGTGTCTGGAGTACAGCTGTGATAATAATAGCAAAATTAACTGCCGTGCTCTTTTTGCTGCATCTACTGCAAGGACGAAGACCATTCTCAGCAATCAGGCTGTCGACATTCCAGAAAATGTGAATATCACTCTGAAGGGACACTAAGTTATTGTGAAGGGCCCTAGAGGCACCCTGCGGAGAGACTTCAATCACATCAATGTAGAACTCAGTCTCCTTGGAAAGAAAAAGAAGAGGCTCTGGGTTGACAAATGGTGGGGAAATAGAAAGAAACTGGCTACCGTTTGCACCATGTATAGTCATGTGCAGAACATGATCAAGGGTGTTACACTGGGCTTCTGTTACAAGATGAGGTCTGTGTATGCTCACTTCCCCATCAACGTCATTATTCAGGAGAATGGTTCTCTTGTTGAAATTAGAAATTTCCTGGGTGAGAAATACATCCGCAGGATTCAGATGAGGTCAGGTGTTGCTTGTTCAGTATCTCAAGCCAGAAAGATATTAATTCTTGAAGGAAACGACATTGAATTTGTATCAAATTCAGCTGCTTTGATTCAACAAGCCACAACAGTGAAAAATAAGGATATCAGAAAATTTTGGGATGGTATTTATGTTTCTGAAAAAAGGAACAGTTCAGCAGGCTGTTAAATAAGGTCAAAGTTGTCCAGCTACAGAAACACCAAGATGTTGGATGATTCTTCAGACTTACCTGTGATATTTTAAAGATGCAGTAAAAATTGTGTATTGATTTGGGACTTTTTTCTTAAACTGATTAACCTTTCCAGCTATTTGGCAAGTAAACAGTTAAGTAAATTCTAGTGTGCAAAGAACAATAACAGAAGGAACAGAACAAGATCTTATTCTAGTAAGACTTCATAGGAGAAGAGAATTGAATCTGGTTTTTGACGAAATGTCGGGTATTTCAGGCAAAAAGAATATGGTACCAGTGATAAGCAACACTAGCTATTTATTGGATGCAGAGTCTAGGAGGGTGTTCTGAAGGTATCTAATTTTGCAGAGGCATGAATTTGAATGTGAGGCAAGTGTGCCTGAGTCATTTTTATATACCAGTAACTTTATGAAAAAGTAGGTGAGAAGTAGAACAAAGGGACACAGCCTTAGCAAGTGTTGGAAGATGGAATTAATTTGTGTTTGTGAATATGTGGTTGCTGTAGTCCAGAATCCTCTCAATGTTATCCTCTATCCTACCTCAGCCATTTACTGCCATGTCCTAGTCCTTGATATATTTAAAAACTGATTATCTTCCCATAGTCTCTTAATTCCAGTGTTATACATCAAATATATAATCTTTGGTTTAATGATTATAACAAGTTTTTAAGAAATGGATGCAATGATAAATAAAGGATTTGCTTGAAGTATTTGGGGTGGAGTTAGGGTAGGCATTGTATAGGATTGTTGGTGAAACAAGTTACTTATAAATTCATTTGTTGAAGCTGAAAAAAAAAATTAACCGACATTTGTAGGAGAGTAACCAGGCTACATGGATTTCTTCCTTGAACCATGAAAACAACCCTGTCTTACAAATGAGGAAACTGAGGTCAGGAGGTTTCAAAATACATGCCCAAGGCAACACAGTTGGCCAGTAGCAAAGCTGGGACTCAATCCCAGGAAGTCTAGATCCAGAGCCCAAATATGTGACTGACTGCTCATTTAACTAACAGTTATTGAGACCAACTGCCAGGCACTGATCTAGGTGCTGAGAATACAGTAGGGGACCGAATTGACATAAAACCCTGAACTTGTGACATTTCTTTGCTAATGCGAAAGAGAGACAATAAAATGTAAGTAAAGTCAATAGTGAATCAGATAATGGAATGTAGTATTACAGAGAAAAATTAAAGTTAGGGAGTATATGGTGGGTGGGGTGTTTGGGAAGTGTTGCAGTTTCAGGATAGCCAAGGAGAGTATCCCTAAAAAGATAACATTAGGGCAAAGCTCTGAAGGAGCCCAAGAAACAAGACAAACTGATATCTGCAGATGTGTTCTGGGCAGAGGGAACAGCTAGTGCAAAGGCTCAGAAATGGAGACTTGTGTGGTGTTGGAAGAATAGAAAGAAGGACAATGGCTGGAGCCCAGGGCAGAAAGCAGTTGACCCTAGAAGGCCTTTTGGGGTCTGGGAGGGTCCCCCACCCCTCCCCTGGATCCAGAGGGCCGGGTGGAGGTGAGCATTCCTTCAGGTCCAGGCCAGAATCACTGCCTCTCACCCCGGAGGACACTGCTGAGTAGGGGATGAGAGGGACTCCTGATCCCTCACTCATAGGTCGACTGGATGATAGTTGTAGACCATTGAGACTCCATTTCCTCATTGAGAAGGTAAACAATGGAGAATCTGAACTCAGGGCTCACTGTGTCACCAGCCCCCACCTTTCACCACAGCCAAGCCCCAGAACACCCATTCCTGTGTGGGGAATAGGATTCAGGATGTGTTCCTAGGTAGATTTAATGGTCTTCTGTGCATGTATGAAATTCTTAATGTCTGAACATGGGATCCAATATTTTAATATTTCACTGGGTCCCCAGATTATACAGCCAGTCCTAGACAGATATTATTATCTCTGGTTTGTAGGAAATGAAAACAGAAAGCTGTTTAGGAGTATCTAGGACAGGGGAAGCTGGGATTCGAAGCCAGACTCAGCTTGGTTCTGGGATGGGTGCTCTTACCAGTTGGTCTAGGTAACATTTGACCTTAGAAGGACGGCTTCTCCCCTCCTCACTCCAGAAACACAGAAGACAACATTCTGTCCCTTCTTTTCCAAATTAAGGGGGAAGTTTAGATGGAATAAACTCCAGAACCTATGAATGTTACCTTCCATGGTATTAAAAGAAAAAGGGGGCGTGGGAGGGAGGAGGGAGGGAGAGAGAGAGGACTTTTTCTTCTTTTACAATTTTCCTTATATTTCTTTTTCTTACCTGATTTCTTTGTCTAGGACTATCAGTAGTATGTTAAATAGGGGTGTGTGTGTGTGTGTGTGTGTGTGTGTGTGTGAGAGAGAGAGAAAGAAAGTGGGTGTCCTGGTTTCGTTCCTGACAAAGGAAAAACTTTCAGCTTTTCACTTTTGAGTATGACGTTAGCTGTTGCGTTCAGTTTGTTAGTGCAAGTTTTCCTGCCATCTGAAAGTAGAGTGTTCCAATGAAACCTTTTTTAAGCCGAAATGGTATAAAGTGAAGAAGCAATTATGTTGGGACACATCTTACTAATGGACGCACACAATAAATCAGGATAAAGCACTGATGCTGAAGGACACATTTTAAAGCTATGGTAGCTTGATGCTGACATGCTGACTGCAGTTCCAAGGGAAGGAGCGAGGTGGGGTCACTCTCACTGTTTGGGGTGCTTGCTGTCTCTATAATGGCTTGCTGTAAAATAAACACTAAAGACTACACTTTGTCGTCTGGCTTTAGAATTCTTTTTCTAAAGGCAGAGTACATTCCCCATCCTAGGTGACTTGCTTTGGCCAAAAGAATGAGGTAAAAGTGACAGCATACTAGTTCCAAGTCTAGGCCTCGAGAGGCCTTGTATATTTTCACGTGTTCCCTTTCTTGCACTCTTGCCGCCACCAAAGGAGGTGGTCCACTAGTCTGAAGAGGATGAAAGACATGTAGATGTCTCTCATCCACCCCCAGCCTGCAACAGCTGACAGCCAGCCAATCTTGAC
Source organism: Pteropus medius (assembly GCF_902729225.1). Taxonomy (NCBI): domain Eukaryota; kingdom Metazoa; phylum Chordata; class Mammalia; order Chiroptera; family Pteropodidae; genus Pteropus; species Pteropus medius. The sequence goes on along the minus strand of NW_024349142.1, from coordinate 542,527 downwards.
ACGTGAACAAGCCTAGCCAAGAGAAGCAGAGCCACCTAGCCATTCTTCAGCCGATCCTAGATATATGAGAAATAAAATTTATTGTGTCTTTGAGGTTTTGCTTGTTATGAAGCATTGTTGTGATAACTGTTACAAATGGTACACAGTGGCATATGAAGCATGCAGTAAGCTCCCAGACACTGAGAAGAGGCTGGTGGGGAGGGAAATAAAATTCTACATCCAGGACACGTTTATGTTCCATTGAAGATGAGATACTGCCCTATGATGAAAGGAGCTTGGTGTGATCAACCTGCCCCCAGATGTCTGGCTGGTGGAAGGTGGATACACTACCAGTCTTGGCTTCCTTCTCACTCATGCATTCCCAGGGGAGGGGTGAAGAATTTGTACAATGTAGCTAGAAGATGCAAAGCCCAGTTCTGGGGAGCTGGCTTGCCTGCAGACAGCATGTTATATCTTAATTGCTTTTTACCTTGCAAAGTTCTGGTCCCCAAGATTCAGTGTTTGTTTAGATGCAACATACACTAGTGCTTGAAAAGTTTACCAGCAAATGGAATATCTATGTAAAAGGCTGCAGGCTCCTTTGCAGAAGGTGTGGTGGAAGGCAGAAGTGTTATATACAGCAAGGTCCTTCCTCAAGGGTCTCTTGACAAACTGATTCAAGGAGGTTGTGACTCTAGTATAATGGCCCTATGGTGGCCCTCTTTCAGATCTAGACTTTTATATATTGCTCTATAAATCATTTTTGGGGGTATCACATCCAAGAATCTATATCAGAACCCCCAGGACTTCAGCCATGCTTCCTATAAGTGGCTTCCCCACAATCGCCACAGAGATCAGAAAGCCTTTCAACCACTGCCCCTCTTGCCGGCACCGCCCTCAACTTTCTCTTGTGTGGGAGGGAAGTGGTGAAATGAGTATTCCAATGGTATAACGTGAAGAAGCAATTATGTTGGGACACATCTCCAATCCATTCTTTAGAACCTCAGGTCTCAATCTTTCCAAATCTCCTCAGTACCATCATTCTGATCGCCAGGATCCCACTTCCCTAGGACTGCCCGAACTTTTCACATTACGAATAAGACAAAGCTAGGGATTTAGCCACTTAACCCGTGACCTGAGATGTTTGTAGATATCTTCTATCATCTTAGTCTTTGGGTTTGTCTCTGACAGCAGCTAGAAAGCCCTCTGGCCCAGGAAGATGACTACAGATGACTGACCACACTCAATAATTGGGTATTTTACTGCCGCTTGCCTTGGTCTTCCAGTTACCTATCCCAAGACCCAATATTGAATTCCAAGTACCTCACATTTCCCTCTGGGTTTTCTCCAACCCATTCTCTGGCATCAACTTCTGTATCAGGGTTCTTTCGGGGTTGTACATAATGAACTCAGGCCAAGTAAAGCAAACTAGTAGTAGACTGGAACGATATTGGGTGGCTCTGAGACTCAAAGGCATAGCTAAAGACTTAGACCTCAAGGACAAGTTACCGGAACAGCTCTAGTCCTCTGTGCAGCAGGGACAAGTCATTGCTGTCAGTGAATGTCTGTGTGTCTGTCTGCCTAGGGAGCCCGAATAGCACCACATGCAGCCTCAGTCTGATGGGATACTGGGAATCCATGAGCACCAATTAGCGGAGGTCAGAGAGGGGTCAAATCTCATGGAGCACACACGGTGGCCTAGGAGTGGTTACCCCTGACAACTTAGGTGCTGGTGAAGGAATTCCCAAGAGTGTAAGTGTTGGTGAGGCAACTCCATGTGGCCTTCCCTTCATCCCCTTCCTCTAATTTCCTTCCATGATATATTCCTCAGGAAATCAATCTTAAATAACTGACCCTCTCATCCTAACCTACACTGATGCCCCTTTATCATGGGACTGTCAAAGTTGTGATCAAAGAGTCAGACACTACAAGAGAACCAAAATTCAACAGGCTTTCAATTTAATGTGAATGAAAGTTAAGTTCTGAGAATATGCACAGAACAAGAGTCAATGAAAAGTACACTTTTCAATCTTTGGAGTTCAATCATGTGATTTGCGGGGGATTAGAAGGATGTCGAGTATGTAAACATCTCCTTTGTGTCATGGAGTCGGGGATACGACAGTCTCATATTGGGCATAGTGCCACCCAGAGCAGTGGCCAACAGTGATCCATTTAGCAACATGGCTGAAAATCTCTGGTTGTGATGGAATTAGCAGCATGTTTAAAAATTTCCTCTCAATTTATCTGGGACAATAGCCTGCCAAATTACCTGGAATGTTTCCGGTGGTGTGATAAGGTTAAAAAATGGGAAATGACTCCTCTGAGGATAAAAACCTTTTAACATCAGAGAAGATTTAGGAATACAAACTTTAAAGAAATTCTAAACCATATTATTAACCCTTTTATGTTAAGTGATCGTTCTTGAGAGAATCTCATATTTTAAGATTAAAATTAAAAAATGCTGACCGACCCAAGTAACTAAAATATCTGTGGTTACTATCAAGTTTAAAAACAATATTAGAACATATGTTTTAATTTTCTAAGTGCAGTTAAAAATGTAGAATCATAGTTATTAAAAGATCCCTTGGAGGGTCTACAACCGTGCTACCCTGAATGTGCCTGATCTTGTCAGATTTTAAAAGCTAAGCAGGGTTGGGCCTGCTTAGTACTTGGATGGTAGACCACCTAGGAGTACTAGGTGCTATAGGCGTTAAAAAAAAAATCCCTTGAAAATAATTTTGAAATGTGCGATACTTAAACATGAAATAAGATTTGTAAGCCAAACTTAAAGGCCTAGGAAGGCAGATTTTTGGATTTATAATTTTAACAACAAAAAGCTATATTTAATAATCCCAAACACTTAAAATGGACAAAAGAGACTATCTTATTTTTAACTTTATTTTTATTGTTGACACTATTACAGATAGATAGAACGACCACAACCATATTAACAAACCAAAAACTTGTGCACAGAAACAAGATGAAAAAATATATCAAGATGTTAACCACAGTCTTTGGATGGTGAAAATATGGGTGAGCTTCTCGTCTACATTTCTGCAACTTCAAAGTTTCTACAATGAATACATTCTGTGTTTATAATGGAAATACACGTAATAAAGGTGAATTACCAAAACACTGTGCTAAAGATCATTCAAGGAAATCAAGACAAAATATTTAACCATAACCGCACAACAACCACACAACTATCTCTTAACTGTTTTCCATATTTCTTCCCATCTTTGACTCTATGCATACTTATCATTAACACCCTAATAATCACAGACTGGTGTACAGATTAGAGATGTTAACAGGAATTATTGTTAGGTGTTGGGAATATGGGTGAGTTTCTTTTCTTCCACTTTACTGAATTTCCCAAAGTTTGCCATGAGTATGTACTATATTTGCAATGAAAATATACATAAGATTTAATACCAAAACACCAAAGATCATTCAAGAAATTTGAGACAAAATATTTAACCATAATCCCACAATGACAACACTATTTTAATTAATTTCCATATTTTTTTCACTTTAGACTTTCTGCAGACATATTCAACACTGTCATAATCACAAGCTTGTGTACTGAAACAAGATGGAGGAAACAGATCAAGATGTTAACAGCAGTTGTTGGGTGTTGGGAATATGGGTCATTTTTTTCCTTTTCTACTTTACTGTATTTTCTAATTCCTCCTCTGGGTATGTATTATGGTTGTGATGGAAACGAACATAATAAACTTTGTTATAAGAACACTATTATAAAGAACATTTGAAAACTTTAAGATAAAAGTGTTTAACCATAATTCCACAAAGACAATGTAACAGCTATTTCGAATACACATTTTGACACAGTTATAATCATAAACTTGTGCACAGAAACGAGAATAAACAATATGCTGGAGTATCTGTCTTTGGATGGTGGGAATATAAGTTTCTTTTTCCTCCACTTTTCTGTATTTTCCAAATGTCTGATAATGAGTTCAAATTATTTCACAATGAAAACGTGATTATAAACTTTTTAGTAACACTACCATAAAAAACATTGAAGAATTTAAAAAATACTGCTCAACTATAAGCCTACAACACAACAGCTTTTAACTATAAGCATATATTTTAAAAGTTATTAATTGTAGTATAAATATAATTCTGTGTCCTGCTTTTTCTACTTAATATTCTGTAAATATATTTCCATGTTGCTAAATAACTCTCCATGATTATCGTTTTTAAACAGCTGCATAAGAGTCCACAGATTCGTTCACTTAATCTTTCTCCCATTGTTTGGCATTTAAGTTGTTCCTAATTTTTCATTATCACAAGGTTGGAATGGACACCCTGACATTTGGCAAGTTATTTTCTGAAAAAGTTCGACCAAGTAATACTGCCAACAGGAATGAACCCAAGTTCACCCCAAAGATGTCAGCAATGGCTCCCATCTCAAGGGTCCTTCTCTGATGTAATGCTCCATTGCCCCCATTTTTCTAGATGTCCATTCCAACTTCTGGTTTATGCAGCTGGCCCTCATCTACATCATGCCATCGAAATGGCCCCTTCTTCTAAACTGCCCAGGACGTCCTGCTCGATTCATTCTCACCACCTGGGATTTCCAATCTGTTTCTGATGTTTCCTGTCTGCTTCCTCACCCTCCTAGATCTGGTGACGTGTCAAGACTCCTTTCTTTGGCTTACTTGTTTCTGCTTCATGCTCTTCTCCTCCTGCCTCCCCATACCCTGGCACTCTCAGCAGCCCTGATGTGCTCACCTTAAGCCCTAACTATGCGGATCTAGGACAGAGCGATCTACACACATTCCTTCAGCAGGTATTTTAATTCTGCTTGCCCAAACTGTCTGCTCTTATCTCTTGCTCACTTCTTCCACAGATATACTTTTTAAGCGTTTTTAAAATTTTTTAATTTTTTTTGACAGCCAACTCAAAGCCAAAAAATATCTTAATAGTCATTATGCGAGGAAAGGGGGAGCAAAGGAGCACAGGTGGTCCACAGAATAAGCCACAGGAAACCTCAAGCCATGAGGTCAATTTGTGATTAAGTGGGAAATTGATGCGATCAGACAAACACGACACTAATGGATAGCTCAGAAATACTCAGGAGAGCTGAAAGAAGAAGAAACATACGGTAACAAAACAAATTAAGGCTGCCGGGGAACCTGAGTCCATGTTAAGCTTGGGTTGACCGGAAAGACTTTAAATTTTTAAAAATGCAACTTAAACATGGGGTTCAGGGTCAGACAGGTGAAGGAGAATTAAGTTCAGCGACAGAAAGCTCTAAAGATACTAGCTCCTGGGCACCAAGGGTGCAAACTGACTTGTGGCAATACATACTAACGAAGCCACATTGCTACTTGTCACAAGGCAGGAAGCGCACAAAGGAAGTGATGAAAGTTGTTAGCGTGCATTCTTATTTACAACATGAGAGCCTTTCCCGATGGTTCTCAACCTTCATTAGGCACTCCTGTGAGCTAGTGATGGTTGCAACCCACTCTTTAAAAGGTAAAGAAGATTTACAAAGTGTCAGCTTTTCTTTGTAAATCACTATTCAACACACATTAAGTTAGTTAAAAAAAAGAACAAAACTTGTAATATTTTTGCATGAGAATCACTGCAAGGTAGTGTTGCAAATGATCATATTGGGTCACAAAGGTCAATCCACATATTGTAAAAGCTTATACGGCATTAGGTTCTAAAGTGTTGGTGTAGACAGAATGGCTGAAAAGGAAGCTCAAAACACTTTTTTTTTTCCCAAACAGCCAAGAGCAAAAGACATTTCCTCTCTCATGCCTACATCTTTATGAGACTATTTAAGAATAAGGAATAGTACACAATTATTCAGAAAGATACTGATGGGGTTAAAGTAATACACAATTAATCTTGCTCAGGATCTAAGATGCTTACAAATATATTCTAATTTGCTGCTCTTCCTCCTCCTCGAAAAAAAAAAATCAGAGTACCAGGTCAAGTACCTCTGCACAGTAAACTATTTGTATACGAAATGAAGTCCAAGTTTTTGTGATTTACTGTTTTGCTATGATTTGCTATTTTACATACATCTCAGAAAACATTATATGTAGATTACAGAAAAATCACTTAAGAATTGGGTGAGGCAATTTCCATAGTCTCAGAATCTCTTAGGATCTTCCCTCAATCTGATTATTCAAGTGAAACGTAAGCTCTGTGCTACAGCTTTCCCATGCACACACTGGCATTTGATGTGGGGAGAGCTAAGGGACCAAAGGGAACTCTGCCTTCAGTTTCTTTACAGTCTGAGTTGTCTGATGTTAAAAGTCAGGTGTGCCCACACCAGAGGTTTCCTTCTGATATTATGGGTTGCTTCATTTCTCTGTGGTTTAGAAAATAAGGGTAAAGTTCTAGGTAAAGGGGCTATCCAACCTTTACACTGTCTTCTCAGCCAGTATGGGTATTCTGGTGTCTAGCGAGGGACAGGCGATCCCCAAAGAGCTGCCCGCAGACGTCACATTTGAAATACTTGTCGTCGGCCCTATCATTGTCACTAGCACTGGTGCTGGTGCTGGCATGCTCAGTGTAGTGTGAGCTTTCCCCATAGATACTTCCAGGCTCAAATATTATCACCCTGGCATGGGTTTTCAGGTGCTCACCATAGGCCGAGTTGGAAGCGAAGGTTTCTCCACACTCCCTGCAGTCATAATATGGTTCTTCAACCTGAATCTCTTGATCATCACCTTCTTCTTCTGGATCTTCAATCCCTGCACCGTCTGGCTCATCAGTGTCACCCTCAGGCTCTTTAGCCTTTCCTGCTGGCTCTTCAGCCTTTCCTGCTGGCTCTTCAGCTCTTTCTTCGGGGTCTTCAATCCCTGCACCATCCGGCTCATCAGCATCCCCATTGGGCTGTTCAGCCTCCCCATTGGGCTGTTCGGCCTCCCCATTTGGCTCTGCAGCCTCCCCATCGGGCCCTTCAGCCTCTCCATTGGGCTCAGCAGCCTCCACTTCCGGCTCTGCAGCCTCCACTTCTGGCTCTGTGGCCTCTACCTCCGGTTCCGCAGCGTCTACATTTGACCCCTGGATCCGGAGAACTTCTCTTGGAACAAGGACACTGGCTTCAACTTCCTGGGCTGCTGCTTCCTCTTCTTCAACATGAAACTTCTGATGTTTAGTGAGAACAGTGTTATGAATAAAGGATTTCCCACAGTCCTTGCACTCAAAGAATGATGAATCTCTTTTGGGGGGCTCAGTAAGAAATGAAGTGTGAACAAAGGCAGCCCCATAATCATAGGGCTCATCTTTCTCATGAATTCTCATGTGATCCTTAAGGTCTGACTGACTAAGGAAGGATTCTCCGCAGGTTTCACATTCGTAGTGTTTCTCTTCGGCCTGACTTCTCTGTAACTCGGTGAGGGCCAAACCTGGGCTGACGGCATTGCCACTGCCCTGGCCCTGCTCAGGTGAATTTCCTCCAGTATGAACCGTCATATGGTCATTAAGGACAGAGCCATGAATAAAATCTTGTCCACATACGTGACACTGAAGGAACAACCCTGTAGAAGGGTTCTTTTGTGGGGCACGAGGCCTCTGGGGGTTAATGACCAAAGGTTGCACAAAAGGCTCATCATACCTCCTATGGCCATAAAACTGATCTTGCTCATGGACTTTCTGATGCTCAAAGAGGAATGAGCTGTGAACAAAACACTCCCCACATGCTGGGCACTCGTAGAGCTGCTCACCGGTGTAATCTCTCTGATACTCACTCACGGAATGGGTGTGAATGACAGAGTGTGTGTACTCACGAGTGTCAATGAGATACTCTCTGCCATGAACTTTCTGGTGGTCCTTAAGGTCTGCGCGATCCGCGAAGCCGAGCCCACAGTCCTTGCACCCATAGATCGTGTCCTCAGGATCACCCTGCTCATCTTGCTCCTCTAGCTTGTCTTGCTCAGGCTCATCATGCTCAGGCCGATCCGGGCCTACGCCCTGAATCACAGAGTCTCCAAGCTGCTTCCCACCATGGAACTCCTCTTGGGCATAGATCTTCTGATGTGCACTGAGGTCTTCAATGGTTGCAAAGCATTGTCCACACTCCTGACATTCTTGGCCCACTGGCTGTTCAGCATAACTTGTCTGTGCTGGCTGTTGAACAACTTTGTGACTTGTCTGCACTGGCTTCTGATTATAACTTGACCATGCTGACTGCTGACTGTAGCTTGCCTGCGCAGGTTGCTGACTGTAGCTTGCCTGCACAGACTGCTGACTGCAGCTTGCCTGCTCAGGCTGCTGACTGCAGCTTGCCTGCTCAGGCTGCTGACTGTAGCTTGTCTGGGCAGGCTGTTGACTGTAGCTTATCTGCACAGGCTGCTGACTATAGCTTGTCTGCGCTGGCTGCTGACTGTAATTTCTCTGTGCTGGCTGCTGAACATAACTCATCCCCACTGACTGTTCAGCGTAACTTGTCTGAGGGTCAGTGGAGGCTAAGCTGCGAATGACAGATCGTTCATAGTTTCTACTTCCAGAAGTCTTCTTTCTATCGTGAATTTTCTGATGCTCAGTGAGGTCCGAGCTATGAACAAAGGACTCTCCACACTCCAGACATTCATAGAATTTCTCTCTAGGGAGAAATGTTTGAGGTTCACCAAAACGTAAGGAATGAATTACAGAGGTCTCACAGTTCCGACGCTCAATGTTTTTCTTCTTAGCACGAGCCTTCTGATGTTCACGGACATTTACAGTGGAAACAGACTGGCCGTCCTTCTTATACTCACTGGCTCCCTCTGCGTTAAGACCTTTTTGAGGTTCGGCACGGGCCACACTGCGTATGACGGAATCCTTGCAGTTGTTATTCTCACACCCTTCATAAGGATTCTCTCTGGCAGGAGCTTTCTGCTGTTCACGAAGGTCTGAGATATAAATGGAAGATTCTCCCCTCTCACTACACTCAAATTCACTTCCACTGCGACTTTTGGGAGCTCTGAAAGCAGCTAAGCTATGGATAACGGACCGCTGATATTTCTTTCTTTCTGAAGCATTCTCTCTAGTGTGGACTTTCTGATGTTCAACAACACTTGAGCTCTGGATGGTTGACTCGGCAATCACTTTTGGTTTATTGGTTCCCCCTGTGCTATGACTTCTCTGAGCTTTAGCGAAGGCTAAGCTATGAATAACAGACCTCTCATATGGCTTCCTCTCGCAGACATTTTGAGTGGGGAGCTTCTGGTTGTCATCAGGGTTAGAGCTAATGGTGAACGCCTTCTCGCTCCCATTTTCAGGTGGTCTTGTTATAGTATGACTCTTCTGTGAATCAGTGCAAGGCACACTACGAATGACAGACTTCTCATACCCTCTGCTTTCATAAAGGTTCTTTCGAGAATGAATTTTCTGATGCTCAGTGAGCTCTGAGCTTTGCCTAAAGGTAACCCCACCATCTTTAAAGTCGTAGAGCTTTTCTTTGGAGTAACTTTTCTGCCGCCTTTTAAGAGACTGGCTGGGAATAAAGGTTTCCTCACACACTTTACCCTTACTTTCAAATAGGTTTGCTCTAGTGTGGATCTTCTGATGTTCTTTCAGAGCTGAGCTGTGGTGGAAGGTCTCTCTACACACCTTACATTCATACATTTTCTCTTTAGCGTACATTTTCTGGAGCTCACTGAGAGGCGGGCTGGGTTTAAAAGCCTCCCCACGCACAGTATCTTTGTCGTCTCTACCATGGGTTTTCTGGTGGTCAATCAGGGCAGAACTATGAAGGAAGGTTTCCTTACACACTTTACATTGATAGAATTTATCTTTTCCGTATATTTTCTGAAGCTCACTAAAGGTTGGGCTAGGCATGAAGGGCTCCTCATACTCGTCCTCATTATATTCTGTGAGATACTTCCGCACGTGAATTTTCCGATGCTCGGCAAGAGCAGCACTCTTGTTAAAAGTTTCCCCACACTCCTTACATTCAAAGCATTTCCCTCTCGCCTGCCTTTTCTGAACCTCACTTACAGCCACACTATGAATAAAGGACTCACCATACTCATAGAGATTCTCCCTAGTGTGCATGATCTGGTGTTCGACGAATTCTGAAATCACACTGAAAGCCCTCCCACACTCATCACACACGTAGGGCATGGCCCCAAAATCAAGTGGCTGCGACACGGTGAAGGATGGGGAACTAAGGCTGCTCGTGCTCGTGGCTTTCCTCATCTCACTACATTCAAAGGGTCTCTTCCTTGGACAGACCTTCTGATCGTGAATTGAGCCCTGCCCGTCTATGTCAAATTGATAGCGCCTTTTTCTTTCAAGAACTCTCTTTCTGGAGACAAGGTTTGGGTTACACTTAGAGCCTCCCCCAAAGGCACTCCCTTCATAGCCCCTCTCCTGAATCACCGACTCCCTTTTGTTGAATGAAATGTCTCTCCAATCATGGTCTGGCCTTCTGGGGAACCTCGGTGACCGATCGTTACATTCCCGCGCCCTTCCTGATCTGGGGTTACGCGAAACATCCTTGATGAATTTTTCCATTATCACCCCGTGGGAAGATTCATCTTCACAAATTCCCCGCCGATGGGCTGACTTTTTGGTTTCAGGCATAGTTTTCAGACCTGAAAAGAAACCCCAAATGTAAATACTCCCTAGTCCCTACACTTGTGCAAACTAACAGGACTTCTGTGATGGTGGTGTGAATGTCATTTGTAAAAGGTTTGTGAATACAGCAGGTCCTTGAAAAACATCATTTCGTTCAACGTTGTTTCAGTGTTGATGAGATCCCGTAGAAAGTTAACTCTGTTTACGTCAATTAGCCTACGGTAAAACTGGTTTCGTTAGACGTCGTTTCACGTAAGTTGCAGAACCTATGGACAACGTTAAGTGAGGACTTACTATCTGTATACATAGCGCCCATCTCATTGATTAAAGTGGCCACTATGTATGCTCCACCCAGTGCTTACCTCGACTGGTGCTTGGGTAGACACTTCTCTTTGACCTCGATGAATGACCTTGTGTCATGTGGGAGTGGCCATCATCTTCAGCAAGCTGAACCCCTGTTCACAAAAATATCATGACAGCTCATACTCAAGTTGGGGATCAAGACACATCACCATAAATTCATGTCTGTCTTTCTCTGGGCTACTATATATGAAATGACCCATACCAATCCTTTGGATGTCTTCTTTTGCTGTCTCATTTCCTTACTATCATTCTTTAGCCCGTTCTGATCCAAATTTAAACTTATTCTCCTGATTACACCTATAAATTTGTATGAAGACCTCTGCATGTCCCTAAATTCAGCACATCCTTTTTAGTCTTCACCTTCTTGCAATCACCCCTTAAATCTAGATATCCTCTTCTGAACCAGCCTCCATGATTTTCCTCCTACTCACTGACTCTTCTTTCTTCATGTTGGAGCTCCTCCAGGCTTGAATGACTGACAATCATTCTAGGTACAGCTCTCTCCTCCCAGAGCCAGACCTGCAGAGCTGCCTGCCTACTAGGACTGGAGCTAGCTGTCCTCTAGGAGTGTCCAAACTGGAGCTCAGATCCCATTCTAAATGTGTATTTAAAATCTCTACTGTCAGCACTCTAGAGAAAGTATCAACTCTTGTGCCAGTCATCTCCCTGTCCCCCTACTCTGCACAATATATTCTTCACCCAGAGCCAGAGTGATTTCTTAAGAACACAAATCTTGTCATTTCCTCCTCTGCTTGAAATCTTTCGAAGGCCTCTCATTACCCTTAAAAATCCAACTATATTAACGTGGATTCTAGTATCCTGCAGCTTGAATAGAGTAAGGTGACAAAATGCTCCTAAGACTGGAGAAACAGCTGCTTACCCAGTGATAACAGCTTCCTGTAGTTCTCCATGTTGTCCTGAATCGGGTTCTGAGGCTTCCTGTCCTCAGTAAGGTCCACAACGTCCTGGTACGACACTGCATCCTAAAACAGCAAACAAAGACCTCTCAATGGAGTCTGTTCCCACGGGCATACAAAGAGAGAATGCTGGCAATATGGGAGCTACATATAAAGGCATGAAGAAAGTGTCACAGCATTTGGGGTTCTGAGTGATCCAAGCCAAGGTTTACTAGGGACCTACTTTGTACCTACCTTGGCGCTATACTCTGAGGAAGATCCAAAAGACGTATGACACATATTCCTTGCCCTCATGCAGCTTATAATTTGGTTGGAGAGAAAAGACTCATGAAACAATTAGAGAATAATAAACAATAAGTAGGGTACAGATAATCAGTGTTCAACAAGTTTGGTGAAGGGACAGTTCATGGAGGACAGAGTAGTGAGCGAAGGTTTTGTAGGGGGCCTTGGGTGGGGCATCAGATGGTGGATAAGATTCTGACACAGAGAGAGGGAAACTGGTGAGAAAGCTTCAACAGGCTAAATAACAACTATACGTGGCTTATGCGGGGAATAGAAAGAAAACATGTTTTAGTTGACACCTTGTCAGGAAGTGTGATGTAAGCCTCCTTCCCCAGACCACCCTCCACATCCTACACACACCACCACTATACAGTAGGGCGACACTGTGGGCTCTTGTAGTGTGCTGAAGGTCCAAATAAGCCAAGAGTAAATAACTTTGAAGCTGAGTACCTTCATTCTTATAGCTGCCTTTTTTTGTTTTAATGGGTACTTTCCCCAAAAGAATTTTTAAATTCCCTGCATTACTCAGGAGAGTTTTCTGTGCAGAATCTCACAGAACCTTTTCTCATTGCTGCACTGGGAGGGACATTACTGGTTTCGAAGAGTTGTGATCCTAGAGAGCACGGTGCCCAGGCCTGAGGATGGTGTTGTGGGAAGCCTGCAGGCCTGGGAGCCAAGTAAAACTCAAGGGGTAAAGGAGGACTGCGCCATTTATGAGCCATGCAACCCTAAGACTGTTCTGAGCTTTAGGTTCATCTGTAAAATGAGAAGGGCATTAGCCCGTCTTGCCAAATTATGGGTGAGAACTTTCTGCAATGTGGTATGTTCTTTAAATGTTAAGAAAAATTATGTAAATGTGTATTACTATTATAATTATGTAAAAAAATGTATACTACTATTACTCTGAAATATTATAGAGACGTTAAGGTTTTCACAGTTCCATTGCCAGGAAGTGATATGGACATTACGGCCACATGGAAATGTAACAAAGATAGTGTTTGCACAATGAGCGGCATCTCCTAGTAAGAGAAACAGGCACCGGCCCTGGGACTTAGGAGGAAAGCCTCACTCATGCAGCTGCCAACATCCATCCAGAAATTCACCAGCAAAAAGCACCATCCACACTAAACAGAGCTTCACAAATGAAACTCTAGGTCAGGGCTGAAAATTTCTAGGACAACGATGAGCTACAAAAGCTCAGGAGGCACTGCAAAATCGGTACAATTGCTGCCCATACGGCTAAATCACACCATTTCTGGTGCTCAGATGGCACGTTTCTGAAGACAGGAGTGCTGCCGTGCTCGGGTGAGGCCAGTGTTCCCGAGGTCTCAGCACTGGTTTACTGCAATGGAGGAAAGAGCAGCCGCATTCTCAAGAGGGAGGAAACCAGAGCTCCTAACTTGGTGGCTGGCAGAGAGCAGATGAGGTCAAAAACTTGGGGGCTGAGGGAGTCAGAAGGGTCACCATCTCTGGTGTTGAAAGACCCCAAGGGCAATGGCAAAAGCAGAGGAAAATTTCTCGTATATTGTCGTCTCCATTTGCCTAATCTGAGAAAAATAAATGTCCATTAAATTTTGAATCATATTGTTCCTATGAAAGAAAAACGATGCTTTGATTTAAAACTGTCCATCTATTGCTGGTGGGTGGCTCTAAAGCGGCTGTTCACGTTGTATTTTAATCCCCAATGGCGTCTGAATATGCACAGGCCACATTCAAGTTCCACATGAAAAGACGCTGTCCGGAAAACAGTGCTAGCACAATTTCATTTTCACGTGACCTAAACATGAAGCATTGAGAGATTTACACGAATGCTAAAAGATGAGAATTTTCTGTTTTGTGCATGGCTATTTCTACCATTCTGAGTCAGTGGGAGTCAGCGGTGCCCAGACTTTTGGACAACACAGATGTGGTGCCAACTCCTCAGTGGCAAGGAAGGGCATTTAAAAAGCAAAGAATACAAAATCTAACCACCAATCTCCTATCATCTTCATTTCACTAGAGTAGTTTAACACCCTAAAATGATACCTGCGCTTCTCACTTCCCCACACACCATTGAAAACCTGGTCATTGGCTCATAGAGCTATGTTCAGAAACCACTGAACCGCCTTCACAGGTGGCAAATGCATGCCAGAGAGGCTTCTTTTTCAAAATTAAGTTTAAGACAATGTTCCTACAATTAATATTTTTGTGTGGATTCCTAAAATTTTGGTCAACTTTGTGTTTCCAAATAAGAAATCAAAGTTAGTGACAAACTAGGTGTGCTGCCAAACCCTGGGATGGGATGAGGACATAACCTACATTTGGGTTAGAGAACCCGAGTTATTCTGACCCCACCCACCTCCATGTCCCCTCCCCCATCAGTTACCACTGCTGTAGAAGCTCCACCCATATCCTTTCTGCACAACTGTAGGGACCTGTCACCTCCAGAGGAATCCAAAGCCCTCCATCCTGTGACTCTGCCTTAGAGTACAGGAACTATTATTAATACATCTCACTGTACTGGGTCAGAGCTAAGCTCTTTGCTCTGCTATGGAGACCAATGACCAGCCCAACAACACTTCCAGGCCAGCTGGCCCCACGACCCTGGGTCATAGCCTATCCAGCATCTGTCAGTTCCCGCCTTGGGGCCTTTGCCTAAGCTCTCCCTAATGCCTGGAATCCCCTTGCCCCAAGGCTCTACCAGGCCAGTGGCTCCCCATCCTTCACAGGGCAAGTGTTCCTGCAAGACATTTAATTTCAAATCCAAATCAGGAGCCCTTACCAATTTCTTGCTAACCTTAAATTTTGCCTTAAGAGCACACTGATCAATAGTAGTATGTCATATTTACATGCAGACCTAACTGCACGGCTGGTGATGCCCTTTGTTCTAAGACAGAAAGCTTCCAGGACAGGGATCCTAACTGTCTTGGTCACTGCCTTACTCTCTAGGGCCTGACCTGGGCATGTGTTTCACTGTAAGAAATGCACGCTCAGCTCACTGGGATCTTCCTTCCTTTCCAAGCCCTGTCCAGGCTGTGGCCCTCTTCCACACCGCATTGTCACAAGCTACCTTCCTCCTTAAAGGTCAGCTCAAATCCCACATCCTTTTCCCTTCAGCAATTTCCCTAGCACACTGCTTCTTTACGAATGCCATCACTGCTAGCATTGAGGGCATGCCTACCATGTGCCAGACACTCTATTAAGCACTTCACACGTATATATGAATCTCACTGCTCCTCACTGAAATCCTGATGAGGCAATCACCACACCCATTTTACAGATGGTTCAGCTGAGTTAAGGAATTGGTTTGAGGCTGCAATGCTGGCAGGTGGCAGAGCTGAGCTCCAAAACCAGCTCCTGTCATGTCAGCTCCAGGGTCTTTGCTCTCTCTTGCTGTCTGCTCTGTGGACCTATGACTTTCTTGGCTCTCTGAGGGCCAAAAACATCTCCAGAATCGCTGTGCTTCCTTGGCCTACTGGGGCATGACCAACCTACCAAGTGATACAAATGCTGAGTAGCAAAGAGTTCCTCTGGCTACATGGATGAATCAGGAAACAGGTAGCAGTACTCCTACCCACTTGTCACCTCTGGGAACAGGCCTGGGCTCCTTGAAGGAATAACTGAGGCTCTCACCTGACACAGGTGGGATTTCAGGGGACCAATGAACATACCACATTCTTGGGAAAGAAAGGCATCTCTGGCATGACATGAAGATGGCCTTTCCAGAGAGAAAATGTGAACATACCTGGGATCGCGACTCATAATCCATCATACAGTCCCTACGTCTGTGCCCTCTCTCCATGGCAAAAGTTTTCTCCATCACAGGTAGGGAAAGATCCCGCTGAGGAAGTCCTGGGAGAGAAAGGCAGCATGAAGGTACCAAGCCCGGCCACCCCTGCCCATGAGCCAGAGAGGTCAGAGGGTGGGACTCACTGCTTCTGGGATTCCTGGTGTACGGCCAGCGGTCTCGAAATTCCAGGTCTCTGCTTCTGCCCCTCCGGTCCCAGGCCCGCTCCCAGGCCCGCTCCCGGTCCCAGTCTTGCTCCCAGGCCCGCTCCCGGTTCCGGTCCCAGTCCCGGTGTCGGTCACGATCCCACTCCTGGTCCCAGTCCCGGTCCCGGTCTCCTGAGAAAGCCAGACATTGGAGGCGTTAACAAGGAGTTGTGACACACACACTTGTCCTTCACATGCACTCTCTCTCTCGGAGGGCAAATCCCAGGCTGAGGTCTCTGGATGCCCCAATGCAATCTAGACCCTTCCCAGCACCCTGGACCTGGAACAGTTTCAGGGGCTTTGCCTGAGGGTAGGCAGGGGGGACTGCTTCAGCCCTACCTCCAACACTCCTGCTGGGTCCCCAGTTTCTACATGGTCAAGTCCACACTCAGGAAAACTGTAGACCTTCCATGTCTGGCTCAGCCTGGCCCATGTCAATGTGCAAGATGCCCTGCCTACAATCCCCACCCAAAGTGATGCTTTAAAAAGTTCTCTGAAGAACCTTTAACAAATAAAATGGCTTTAGAGGCCAAGGGGCAATGGACTTCACCTCTCCCAGAGAGCATGGGCACAGCCTGAGAAAGCTCGCTGTAAGCGTCCAAGAGTCTCAAATATTTCTCTCACCATTTAAAACAGTATTGTATTTTGCTCCATATACTGTATTTGCTTTGATATAAAGTCTCATTATGTCACTAAATTACATTCTCCTCAGATCTCTGAGCAACAAGGGCTGCCCCAGGGAAGGTGGCAATGGCCTCACTGAGCGTCCCTATGAGCACTTATGGCAGAGTTGGAGAAAACTGGGCTCAAGTCTGGGAATGCGCCCCAATGGGTGGCAGTGCAGCCTGCCTGGGTTACTCACTGCAGAAACAGGCAGAGCGTGGTGGTGGGGATGCCGCTCCCTCTCGGCTCATGCTGTCTTCACTGTGGCCGTCACCGCTGCTGTCTGAGAGGACAGCAGACACCGACTCAATGTTTTGGTACCTCATACTCACTCACAAGTTTCCCCGAATGCAGGAGTGGGAGTCCCTACCCCTGCCAGAGCATACCTCCAGGAGAGGCTGCAGTGATTGGAGCCTCACGTGCCCCTGCCTCCTACCTGGGGTGTGTGGGGACATGGCTGAGACTGCTACCTCACCTCCAACAACCGTAGCTACATACAGCTTTGGGGGCACCACATCCCTAGGTTTCACAAGAAGGAGCCGGGGCCATATAGAAGCTCTCCAGTTCCTCAGGGAACCCCTTTTACTTAAGTGTCACCTTTCACACCTCAGGGCACTGGTTCTTAATGGGGTGATTCTGTTCCTCAGGGGAAACTGGCAATGTCATACTTGGTTGTCATAGCCTGGGGGGGTGGTGCCAGCAGCATCTTGTGGGTATAGAGGTCAGGGTGCCACTAGACACCCCACAATAGGAAAGCCCTCCTGTGAAGATAACTATCTGGCCCAGGACACAAGCGGTGCCAAGGCTGAGAGGCCCAGGGGCTCGCGGCCTCCTGATGGCCTCTTGGTCTCACCTTCTGGCTCATACATCTCCTTGTAACTTTCCAGCAGAGTAACTAGCTTTTCACAGCTCTGCGGCTTTTTTGCTCGCACCCAAGGCTTGATCCTTTCAGGGAGAATGGTCAGGTACTGCTCAAGAACCAAGAGCTCGACGATCTCCTCCTTGGTGTGAGTCTCCGGCTGCAACCAATCGAGGCAGAGGTTTCGGAGTTTGATCAAGGTCTTCCGGGGCCCAACAAACTCCACGTAGAGGAAATTCCGAAACCTCTGATGAAAGAATTCAGAGTCAGCTGCACCTCCTCCTATGATGGCATCCGGCTCCTTAGTCAAGTCACTGTCTAGCTCATATAGATCTGGGGCCCACGACCTCTTGGGTTTGCTGGCGGACAAGTACTTTGGAGGCAGCATTTCTCTAAGTAAAATTTTCAGTGTTGGAACCGAACATGAATCAACAGGAAAGATGCAGCAGCCTGTGACAGTCAGTACTCAGGGACCTGCAGATCGTAAGGAGATACACACATGTCCCAGAAGTCGAGGACTAGGCAGCAGTGTGCTGCTGCCCGACAAGGGGCATCTACAGTGCTTTGTGCATCACGTGGGGGAGAGATGCACAAGCCCCCCCATACACAGACACACACAGGACACCGAGTGTGCCTCAGCACAGGCGCTAAGGCATGACTTTTGGGCACCCCAGGGCCTGTTTGAGGAGTCAGCTCTATTAATTGGTTTTGTGACCCTGGACAACTTACTCAATGTCCTAGAGTCTGTCCCCATAGCTGCAAATAAAGAACAACAGACCCCCCCTGATCCCTCTTTGAGATCTGTGAAGCTTAAATAAGCTAATACACCTAAAAGGCCCAACTACAGAAGCCCTGCACAGGGGAAATGCTCAGGGTGCTAGCTGGTACTAAAACTGGGTGTCAACTGTTTTCTTAGCAAAAACAGACAGAGGAAATTAGGGAATGGGGACCAACTCTGCCATTTCTGAGCGTTTCTTCCCTTAACACAATTGTAAAGGCAGCAGACGTGTGAAAGATGGAAAAGCACATGAAAATGTCACAATTGTTCAGCTCCAGGTGGTGACAGGATGGCTAGTGCTCTTATTTTCACGGACAATTTCTCTGCGCCAATGCTGCTGCACAAAGTGTGGCTACTTCAATCAAAATTCAGTAAAATTAAAAATCTAGCTCCCCAGCCCCACTAGCCACATTTCACCGGACAGCACAGGACATCTCCAGCATGGTGGCAAGTTCTGTTGGCTGTATAGTGTCTGTGTCTGCAGGTATGCACAGGATGATCCCTAATGAGGCAGTGAATGCCCTCCTAAAGAGCGTCTGTCTCCAAACCCAGCTTCAGGCTCCTGCCACTTAGGTCTTTCCTGAGACTCCTTTTATTGGGTGTTCCAAGCGCTGATCACATTTCTTTTTAAATCTTTGAGTTAACTGGCTTGTCTCCCCATAGCAATCTGTCAACTCTATGATGGGACTGGAGACAGACGTCTCCATCACTGTATCCCCTCGCGCCAGACACGAAGCCAGGTATCAACACTAACACTGCATGCTGGGAATAACCTGTGCAAACCCATTTAACAATTGGATTTAGACACAGGCCTGCAAAAGCACGGCACATGTCAGGGAGAAGGAACGCCCTAGGTTAACCTCTAGGTCTATGTCTAAGACCTACTCTTCCACCAGTCCCTTCGCAGACAGATATGTCGGTGAAGCTCTCTGACAATGGGGCCTTACCCTGCGGGGAAATTAAATGAAATTTTGGTGAATTTGTAGAAATCCTACACAGCTGACAAACCCATGTTATCCACATAACCAGTGCAAATGTGATGAAATAGCCATCGGGCTTCTTCATGCTATTGCACACGCCTTTGCCTTGCAAGTCTTGCCAAAGGTTTACCTTATCGCTAAAGAACAAGCTTTCTACTTTGACAAACGTCTGTATTGTTTATTTGCATAGCTGCCTTAATTTTTAATTCTCTGCTTCCTCCTTTAAAAAAAAAAAAAACTTTTTAGGCTGAGTATAACAGCTGATTTTCAATCTTTTTTTTCCTCATGAAACCATTAAGGCTATACATTTCCCTTTACTTAAACCATTTTAGCTGCAAATTCAGTTCTATTATGTAGCCTTTTTATTGTTGGTCAGCCACAACCAGTGTTAAAGTAGGCAACATAAGGAAAACAATCCAGGTCTGGGTGGCAGAATTAATTTACCTGATAGTTTTGTACTTCTGTGAGGGCTGCCACTCCCTCCCTGTCTTCCCTGTACTCCTTAGGGAGCAGAGGTAACTATAGGAGGGTGCTAGTTAATACTCTGCTGGATGAAAGAGTTCCACAGCAAGGGAAAGGGCAAGTGCCAGGGCTCTAGACCACTGGTGTGACATCTTGGATGAGAGTACAACTTTACCCAGGACCTAAGAGGGACTGCTCCTGACCAGAGCACAGTCCTCAAAACCCAGTGCCCATGTGGGAGAAAGGGGAGGGCAGAGAGCTCAAGCCTGCCCTGTGGCATCCAGACTCAAGAGAAAACTCCAGTCCCCTGGATGACACCAGCCCAACCTCTCAGAGATAACAGGACACTCTCGGGTACGCACATCACCTTTTGGAGAACAGGATCCTTTCTGGAACTTCAGAACAGGCCGCTATCCACAGGAACAGAGTCAAAATGCCAGGGACCTGCAGACATTTTAAAGAAAGAAATACGCAGACAAATAAACATAAAAGAAATGTAAAAAGAACATCAGAGAATTAATTCTCCAAATGGCTGTGAACTCAGATACCATTACAGATGAGGCCTTTTCTATCATTTTCAAGGAAAAGTCAATTCTCATGTCATATAAACCAACCAGAGAAGAGAAACAGAAAGCTTTCAAATTTTCTTTATGAAACCAGAATAATTCAAAAACCCAAGACAAAGATTAGCACTAACAAACCTCAGGCCAAACTCACTTATGAAAGCATACGTAAAAGCCATAAAGCTATCACTATTGATCATTATTCTATAGAGCTCTACCCTACTTCAACAAGGCAAGAAAAACAAATCTGAGGCACAGAAAAGATATAAAACTATCATTTTCTGATAAGATTGTCCACTCAGATACTGTGAATCAATGGAAACAGACCTTGTAGTAATTTAACAAGAAAATCACTTGTAGCAGACTCAAGTATGTATTAGCAAATTTTCTTAAATGTGAAGAATTCCATTTTCAAAATAAAAAAATGAAAAAGTAGCACCTACAGGACTAAAATGATAAATTATATTGCAACATAAAAGGCAGTAACTGAAGACACATAAGATAACTATGGGAGACATATGGATCCAGTATACTGAAGCTTTAAGTCCTCTCCCAAGTTAATCCACGTTATCTCATGGAATTTCAAAAATATTGATGTTGTAAAGCTGGACAATGGTTCTAAAGTTGACCTGGAAGAATTTCATTTGGCTCGGTATTTTGAAAATTCATATGAAAAGGCCAACAAGCCATACACAAAATTTAAGAAATGTTTTAATATAATCTCGGGGTAAGAAAAGTTCTTTTACAATAGCACTAAAGGCTGAAAGACGACATAAAAATAACAAAGAATGGTCTTCTCTATATCAAGGCCAAATAAGACAACAAAAGTCACTTACAACTTATGGCAAAAAGACAGATTCATTTAAGAATCGCAATACAAAGTTACCATATAGTTAAATATTTGAGTCTATAACAGTGGCATTAAAAAATAGTAAGGGACATAAAAGCATTTCAATAAATAGTAATAGGAAAACTAGCCAATCTTTAACTGGGGAAAAGGTCACACATACATAAGAATGCTAAAACTGAAATCAAAAAAACCAAATGAAATGAAAAGATTAATTTTTATTATCCAGGAGCAGGGAAGGGCTCTTCACACTTGACAATAAAAGCAGAAAATACTGAAGACAGCTTTGGTTTTACACATATACTTCTCTATTAAGTTAATTTTTCTAATAGGCATGTATTTGAAGCATAAAGAACAAACAGGTGAAAACTATATAAGAGCTGAAGGCTTAAAAAATTTGACAGGGAATCAATAGTTCTCCTAAGAAAACATAAATACGCAAACCTGACTCAGGAAGCAGAGGAAAACTGAGGAAGTAAAGTTTCCAAGACCAAAGCATTATATCATGTTATAAAAACCGTCTGGGTCACAGAACAAAGATGGAGGACCTCATAATTCATTAGTGATACGACTATTTGAATGTTCCCAAGTATCCTGCCAGCTCCTATGGAACTCACTCACTCCTTAGGTTTAGGACTGCCGTAGCCACACGTGATCTCTGTTAAATATGCTCAAGATTTTACAACCAGGCCAACGAACAGCCCTTGGTCAGCAAGAGCTTTAAAAAATGAAAGATTTTTAACAGGAAAACCTTAGAAAAATCGGACTGTAACTATTCCTTCCCACGATGGCACAGGAAATTCATCTGAGAGTAAAAAAGGGCCTCGGGAATAGACTCATCATAAAGGTAGATGATGTACATGTCTGTGTGAAAAAACTGGAATATTCATGTACAGCTTGTGGCAATGTCAATTTTATGCAGAGCAACCTGGCTACTTATCAAAATTAAAAATGTATATATTCTGTCCTATAGATTCTACTTCTATGACTTTATCCTGGAGATAAGCAAGGACATATGTGTAAGAATATATTCACTGAAGTAGCTGATAATGGACGACAGCTATTATTTGGAATATAAAAAGCTCTCATAAAGCAGTAAGATAAATGGCCCAACGTTAAAATTAAGAACATTAATATAAGGTTCATAAAATTAGTGATGAGCTAGTATTCACATCAGAAATAAATGCAAAATTACATCAGAAATCAAAAAAATGTGAAATATTACAATAAACACTCTTTTGCCCATCAAATGGGCAAATATTTCAAAAAATAAAAATCGGTGGTGAGAAGCTGGCTGGTTCAGATGTGAATCACATTTCTGGATGTCACTGTGGCATAAGTTTAAAAAAAAACCAAAATATTAAAAATCAGCAAGTCTATTTAAGTACAAAGATAATCAAGACAAAGTATTAGAAAACCAAAAGGCTAAAAATAAAAAGTCAGCCATCTACCATGATTAAGTCCTTATATATACATCTAATTTCCAGTTTATAAAAGGGAAAACCCTTTAGTACTAAAAAGCTATTGCACTAAACAATGGCAGTAACACGATTTTACACATGGAGCCATGGAAAGGGACGAGCATGTGTCAGAGAAGTATATATCCTGTTAACACATTGATATATGACTGACGTCCTGACACGGGACAGAACAACCAAGAGTCACACTCAGGAAAAGGAAACACTGGTGGTGGTCAACAGTGTCCCACAGGGTTACTGATACCTACGAGATGAGGCTGGGTGCCCCTTGCCCCTAGCTCACCCTGTCTTCCATTTGCAGTCTAAAGGGATACTGTGAGTGGGGCCAGACACTGAGTCAGTACTTGCCAGAGCCCTTGCTCACCTCACCTGGGGAAGACCAGATTCCCAGGCCAACACCTTCAGGACAGAGTCTCTGGCCAATCAAAAGCATAACTGCTCTACCCTCTCCACACACTTCCCCAGTCTGGCTTCAGCCTCCACCAGCAACAGCCACGCCCACCATGAAGGCAAACAGAGGACAGTGGTTTGGAGGTGGCTAAGAAAGCAGCAAAAAAGGAGTCATCTAAAGGTTCGTCTGATCAGATCACGGGGAGTGGAGGTTGAGGACAAGTCTGTCCAGGGCCAGTCCATCAGTAAGTTTCCACATATTATCAGGGATGTGCTTGAAGACGCACGACTGCAACAGACAAGGAACGTCTGCACTTCCATCTTTCTCATCCCTGTTATTTCCACCTTTATGGGACTGACATACAGAAGGTGTTCGAGAAACTCTTTTTTGCACCTAGATGCAAAACGTTTAATAAATCCAATCTAGATAAGTCTACATAATAGTCAACAACCATGAAAGGCTATTCCAGGAACACAAGGATGACATTCCGTTAGGGTAAGCTGTTACATACCATGGTTTAAGGGGGAAGGGGACACATGGCACTGCCACATATAAAAAACATCGACAAACTTCAACAGCCTTTTCTTATAAACTCTTAGCAAAGACGCTAAGAGACCATCTAAACACACACAAAAAAATTGATCTCAAATAAATGTGAGCAAACATAAAGGTGTTGTATCTCTAGGTGGGGACAAAGAAAGGAGTCCGACTTTCCACCATAACTACCATTCAATGCTGTTCTGGCAGTCCTAGCTAATGCAACTGAAGAAAAAAAAAATGAAAGGCATAAGTTTGTGGAAAAAGCATTATTCTGAACTGAAAAACCTTATCAATAAATACAGCAAGAAAAAAATCCTATTAATAGCAAAATAAATTCCCATAAATAAATTCAACAGTCTGCAACCCCACACGAAATTTTTTAAATGTATAGAAGAGTATAAAACAAGTCCTAAATAAATGAAAACATTTTTGGACAGGCACATGGAAATTGTCACGAATCTTTCCTTAAATATAAATGAAAATCTAATAAAAAGGTGGGAGCTTTGACAGACTGAGAATCCAGATCCTTTAAAAGAATAAATGTACAGAAATAGCAAGACAATTCTGAATAAGAAGGAAGGCAGGTGGGTGGCAGGGGTGAAGGGGTTGTCTGTAAAATGACAAACTTGAAAACAAAGAATTCTTTCCAACACAACCATGAGTGAGTGCAAGGACATACACGAATGGAGCATAACACAGTCCTGAAACTGACTTGTATGTAAGTATATACACACATGGGAATTTAATTGATAATACAGTTTTAAAATCAAGAACAGCATTAATTATTTAAATACGAACTAGGCACTTTCTTAGAACTAAATGGTGAGTACATATTCCAAGGAGGTTGGAGTAGGCCTTAGATAGAGATCAGGGAACCAATAAAGCCAGTGCTGGAGTCTGGCTTCTTCCTCAAGAAATCCTATATTTCAGCTATGGGTACTCTAGAAGGCTAAGGCCTCTAAAGCCAATGACAAACACACTTTATTCTCACTAAAATAAATCACTGCATTCAAAAATTTCACCAAACAAGAGAAATTAAAACATGAAATCTTTAATAGAATGTTATGTAACATTAAGTCATGTTTCCAAGAAATTTTGTAGCTTTATTTTCTGATCATAAACATACAAGGTAATACAAACTCAGACATTACAGAATATTTAAAGACTGCAGGCCACACCCATTGATCACGTGTTGTTATACTAAACCTTTGAAAATCTATATATACATACACTAACATTTTGTTTTTACCAACATGAGACCATGCCAGGAGTTCTGCACATGTATAAGCCCAGTAATTTATGATGAGTATCTTTCTATAAAAGCGCATACAGACTTACCTCATTCTTTCTAAAGGCCACACAATATTCCATTCTATGGGTACACCAGTTTATTTAAACGCGATGGAAATGACTAATGTAAAAAAAACAAATGTTTGCATTAAATGAAAATATTAGGGTATGAAACTGTATGGCACATGTGGCATTCTTAATTTAAGTATATCCATTTATAGATACACAGAAAACAATGTGAATGTTCACGCAATGGAATGTAAAGAAGTTTTTAGAAAACGAAGCTATAAATGGAGATGTATTTATATGGAAAGTCTTGTATTGTTATATAGCTGCAAAGTAGTACGTATAAGCTCACGTGTATACACACATCCATATAAATGGAGACTAAAAACATGATGACTACATCATACGAGGTCTCTGAACCTCCCCCAACCACTAACACCTTACATATTCGCTCTTATAGCCTGAGTTTGAAATGGTAATAAATTGGGGCCATGATCTCACTTATGTTTAAAAAAAAAATTATACACAGGTACTTAAACATATGGTAGTATGTACAAATTAAACTGGAAGAAAACTTCCATATAAACTTTTATAAACACTATTCATAAAATGGAGAAAATCAGAATGAATGATCAATAAATGAGCATTTCCATTTCTTTTTGAATTTCAATTTAGTGTTACTTTAAATTCACAATCAGAAAAAAATTTCAAATATTTGGAAGTATGTTCAATTGCTGTTTGTCTTCCCTTTTACTTTCTGCTTATTATTGCTCATCAGTACCCCTATCCCCTGCAGTGTCCCCAGGACACACTTGCAGCTCACTCTGTGACCACTTCATGCGCCCTCTTGGCTACCCCGTAATGGTCCCAGGAGTCTGCCATTGGCTACCTGTAAATCCCTCTGGGCCAGTGCACTGCTGATGGGGCTCCATATCCAGACCTTGACCTCATCGACAGCTGTCCCATTTGGTAGTTCAAACTGAATTCTGGCTGCGTGGCAAACCCATCACCTTCATTTCCTGACTTGGTGGGCTCTCACATACCCAAAGTTACTAAAGGTTCCACATCTCTCTCTACTTTCTTTGGAGCAGAAATCCTAGTGTGAGTCAAGTAGCCAAGGGCAGGATTTTTTAAAGTCTGAGGATATGGGTTGGGACACACAGGAAATAGGCACAACTCTGGTCCTAGGGGCCTAGATACGCCACCAATTCCAAGGGGAGAGAAGGAAAGAAGACAAATGATGGGAACCAGCAGTAAAGTGTCACCCTCCATATGGGCAGGTTTTCTAGCTGTTCTTCCACCTCCAAATATCTGTTCTTAAATACACTGGACATCTAAGCATGAAATGTAAGCACTGTACGCAGTGTCAGGAATGAGCTGGACTGTCTAAAACCACAGGACAGTGGTGCTGCCTGCTGGATAACGGTGCTGCCACTGTGGTTTACGTGGCAGTACTTCTATCATTTGAGTGTTTTATAGTACTTTACTATTATTTCATAAAAATGAGTAGAAAACAAAAGCATGGGTCTCACAATCAATGTAACTGAAACAAAGAAAGATGGAATTTTTCAGGCCTTCCTGCCACAATTAAGGGGTCTTTGGCCTCAGTCAGAGGATCAATGAATGGCTCCAGTGTTCAGCTGAACTGGGAAGGACTCAAACAACATGAATCAGAGGCTGGAAATGTGGCTGGGCTGTGTTTGGAAAGAAATTCCACGACCCCACTGTTTGCCCTCAGGCTGCCTACATCCAGTCAGTCGCAAGAGAAACTCCATGACACCTTCATCAACCTGTTTCTACTTACTCACTCTTGTCCCTCATCAAGTATGCCTGGACTCAGCCCCCTCACTTGTTCCACCTACCTTGTGAGGGGCTGGAATTGAGACCTTTAAAGTCAGGAACCAAGGCAGTTACTGTCTTCATTTCTCACGGACAGCATGCTGTGCAGCCTCCTCTCTCTCCTCATGCGTACCATCCTCCTGCCTCTCTGCAGACTGACATTCTCTACATCAGCATGCACGTGGAGGAAAATGCCAACCCGGCCCCAGTGCTCCCTTATCTCTCAGGTTAGATGCTTAACACCAAAAGACTCATCAGTCTGGGGCCTGTTCAGCCAAACTCCCCGAGGCTACCAGTAAAACTTGCAGCTCAATTGTCTAGGGCTGTGTTTCTCGAACTGGGGGTGCCAAAAAGTAATCTGCGGTACCTATGAAAACTGTACCTGCCTCTCCAGGTGTGACAACTGGGGAGGTCCACTATTCCAACAAGCACTCTGGGACCTGTACTTTGAGAACCACTGCTCTAGGCTTAGGTGTCCATCTGATCCAATCAACTATGAACAGGCACACAAGGACGAGAGAGGCTGGTGGGGAAGAATCTTATATAGGAATGTGAGCAAGGAGTCAGACCACTGCCCCTGCCACGCTGGCCATGACCTCCCACTCTGGTCTGCTGGGTGGCTCCTCTCGGATAATCTCCATATCACCCGGGGCTCACCTCTAGCATGTACACTTAGCACTTACCACAATGCAGCAAAACCTCCTTAGTGTTGTCCATTCTTGAGGGCTCTCTCCCTAAATTCTGAAAAATGGGAATTTAGTTTTATGATCAACCCCCATATAGTTCTACACAAATAAGGCTACTTTACAGAGACAAAAAATACCTTCTGAGTCCATATAACTTCTCTGACCAGATTTAGATGTCAAAACTTGGCTGATAAGATTTTTTTTTTTTTTTTACAGGAGGGAGGGGATGACAAAGCAGGCCATAAAGCACTGCTCATCTAACCATCCAGAAGAAAGAGTGACTCTGATCAGACCCAACTTGAATGGAGATTGTGGGGTGGGGGCTGTGGGCTAGGGCTTCTGCTATCATGGTACCCCCAGCAAGAACTTCACTGCAACCAGATGGTGGCACAAAGCTGCCTTCCATGCCAGT
This sequence comes from Pteropus medius, assembly GCF_902729225.1. NCBI lineage: Eukaryota > Metazoa > Chordata > Mammalia > Chiroptera > Pteropodidae > Pteropus > Pteropus medius. Next base: position 514,675 of record NW_024349142.1, on the reverse strand, counting down.
GCTATCCAAGTTTGTCCCTATCTTCATGATTCCATACTCACCAAACAACCTTCGTATATGGTTTTGTTTCCCATGTAGGTCTGCCTACAGGGAGAGAATTTGCTGATCATACACACTGTGAGTATTTGGGTCCTTGCTATAGTGATCTCCTACCATAAATCAATAAACCAAAATTGAAAGACCAGTAATGCCATATTTCAGTCATACTATTTTCCAAAACAAACTGATGTCAGTATGGCTCACGCTAAGTCTCCTGAGCTTTATTAATATGGATGAGTCCTTAAGCGAAACAAGGTTTCTCAGTTTCCACAGGCTTGAGCACCAGACACTGGATACTTGGAGCATTCACTGAGGCCACGAATAAACCAACCCACCCCCCAGGGCCCATTTGAGAAGGTATGTCAGCCCTTCCCCAGGTGGTAAAACCATCTGCATAGCCACCTATCTCTGTGGTGAGCATGTTTCCTTATGTTCCATTTAATTGGAGTTCTCATCTTGTAGACATCGAGTCCAGGGATTATGTCATACACCTCTGAAGACCTGAACTCTAGCATGACTCTGTGCTGTCCCGGATCAGGCACAGCAAGGCTTGCTGTTGGAATGAACACCTTTTGGCTATTCTGCTCACTTCCCTGGGTAATAACATGATTCACGAGTCTGATCTGAGTCAGCCAGCACCCATGAACAAAGAGTGCAATCCCTGCTGAATCCGTCTCCTCAATGTGGCTCCCAAATCCATCTGCTTCACTTATTCCCCTGCTGCAAATCTCATCTCTCACTTGGACCTGAGGTGGTCTCCCTGTACCCACTGTTTCTACCTTCCTCTTCTGAATCCTGCAATAAGATGATATTTTTAAAAACCCAAATCTGATTTTTCATGGTCAGAATTCCTCAATGGCTTTCCACTGCGCTTCAGACCAAGCCCAAATACTTCCAACTGATTACAAGGCCTTTCACAATACAGCTCCACTTTTTCCCACCATGCCACCCTAACTCTGTCCTTCACTCTGCTCTAGGCCTCCTGGACTTTTGGCTCCTTTCTTTGGATCCCTTAGGAAGGTCCCTGTCCCTTCTCCTTAAGATTACTCTTCCCTTGACAGATTATCATCCACTACTCTTTATGGCTCAACTTTAATGTCTTTGACTTTCTCAGGGAGGCTCTACATGGACTCTGCCAGATTAAGTTAACTGCCTGCAGTGAATGTTCTCTTTTAAAGGCAGGAGCCACACAATTATTTTTTCAATGTCTTACATTACCTAAGAGACTGTGAGCTCAAGGGGAACACTTCATTTCCTACTTGGGGCCATGTCTGATAGATGAATGATGAATCGCTCATGCTTCTTTAATCACCCAATAAGGAAAAAAGAGTAGGCCAGAAGAAGTAGCTTTATGTTGGGAAGAGTTAGGACACTGAGAAGGATGGCCTGAGGCCAGAAGAATTTCTGGAGAACACATGATCCACTAGAGAAGAGTCTGTGCATTCTCAGAGAGCACAAACAGTGCTTGTGTGGCTACATGGAACACGTGTTCAGGACAAGTGTCAGGATGAGGAAGGATATGCTGCTCACTCCAAGGATGGATGTGGCAGTGTGAAACGAAAATTCAGCTCACCTGGATTCAGCCACCTAGTGTTTGGACCTAGGCCCTCCTCCTCTTGCCAGTCGTTTCTGAGAAGGGTAGAAGTGCAAGAAGGCAGAGCTGGGGAAGGAAAACACAAGACATCAAATTTATTTCGCAATTACTGGACACCTCAGGCTGGAATGATCCCACGACAGCTATATCTTTATCTCCTATAGTAAGTGACATAGGTCAAAGGAGACCAGGAAGAACAGCTCCCCCCGCAACTTTCCCAGAATGGAAAGGCAATGAATGGGCTGTGCATCCTGAGGTACATGTTGTACCCTGGGCTGTAATCACCACCTTTTCCCAATGAGGTTATGTCCATGGATGTGCAAGTCAATCTCTGGGTGTCTTAGAACCTTTTCTAACAAGCAAAGCAAAATAGTAAAGACACGGACTGGATTAAATCAATTCAAGAACCCAATTTCCCACATATTAGCTATGTGGCACTGGCCATCCCTTTTAAGGAAAGGGACACATGTTACAGATTAAAAATTAGAGGAAAAAAATGGTTAAGAGAATACTATTATTTACTGCTAATTACATGCCACGTACCGAGCTTCGCATCTTACTTTTATTGTCTGTTAATCCTCACCACAGTGTTATTTTCTGGCTCTCACTTCACAGAATAGCAAAGGTTCAGAGAACTCAATCTCAGAGCTCATGGCAAACTAGTATAGATCAACCTCAAGTCATTTTGAAAAAACAGTACATCCGTTGATGTTTCTCATGGAGGCCTTGTGGAATAATGACATAGGCATCCCTTACGAAAGTGAATTGAAACTCGAGTTCTGCCATTTAATAGCCAGTGATGCAGAGCCAGAAATTTAACTCTGCTATAAATTTAAGTAATACAAAGGGACTAGCTTACGTTAGGATCTTAATGCTATTATCACTAAGAAATGATATCATTAATCTTATGTAATATTTTAGAGGATGTCAACACGTTCCCAATAGATTAACACTACATACTTTAAGTCCCACTGTGAGGCAGAGCATGCATTCAACCAGAGGCGGCTGGGGGAAGTACCTCTATGGTAATGGTTCTGGTTTAAGTTAAAGCTGTCACTGTCAATATACAATTAGGTTTCTCCCACCACCTATTTGGGAAAGAGGAATCCAGTGTCACTTTCCCTATTTCAAAAACAGAAAAAGAGATCTGATTGATTGATTTAAAGAGTCTTGGTGTAGCTAGGACTAGAAGCTCTTCCTCTTACCTCAATATGTCACCCCCCCATCGCCCTCTCCTGGCAGTCCACTGGAAGGTGCAGCAAAAGCGTCATAAGCAGCTCTGACCACACGTGGCTCCTCCCCCAACTCTCCTAAGAGGTGGTCCCACCCCATTTAGCTCTCCCACAGCCCGCCCCACCAGGGCTTGGGAAGCCCAACTCCAAACCACGCCCCTACAGCCTAGGGAGTGCCCTCCTTCAGGGCATCTCCCATGCCACATGGCCCTCATGACCATTTACTGAATTCTCCACCCCACCGGCTTCATGCCTTCCCCTTTGCACAAACCCTCACTGCCCTTGGAACCTCCAAACCCCAACTTATATGCACAACCCACCGCCTCCGTTTTCTCACTAAAGATCCTGCCCCTTCCAAATCCATTAAAATTCCTAAATTCTGAACTCGTTTTCCTACTAATTGACCCTCAGAACTGTGCAGCTGAACTTTGTCCCCACATTTCCCGACACTTGGCTTTGGCGCCTCTCAGGAAACAGACCGTCACGTCGCGCGGCCACCAGGAGATGGCGTCATTGAAGCAAACGCACCAGGCTTGCCAAATAGGCGCCTGCGTAGTAGCCAACACAGACGGCAGAAGCAGGCTCTGTGCCCAGTCCCTCAGGACACCGAAGCCCCTCAGCCCACCCCTGAAAGCCCCGCTGTCACTCAATGGCACCTGCTCAGTAAGTCTTGGTTGTGACCTCTAGGCTGCCCCCTGCAGCTCTGCCTGATTAAAGATGGCGCCTGCGCAGTAAGCCTCTGCTGCCACCTACCCACCAACAAATGCAAAGCTGAGCTGAACACGGGTCTTCAGCCCCAGTCACTCAGACCAAAGCAGCCCCTCCCCTGGGCCCTCCCTTGCAGTCAGCCCAAAGGTCATTCAAGAGGATGCTTGCCCATGCAGTGAGCCTCGGATGCCATCTGTTGGCCAATGCAGTGAAGTGAGCAGGGCTCCACAACTCCTCCCTAGGGCACGCCCCTCCAGCTCCACTGTCATTCATTACGGTGCCCTTGCTTGCAATAAGTTTCACCTGCCACCTGTCAGCCAATAATACAGTGCTAGAGTGGGCCGGGCATCTGCAGCACCTCGTCAGTCACTCGGGACAAAACAGTCCCTCCCCTGGGCCCGCCTCCTGCAGCTCCACTGTCATTTAAGATGGCGCCTGTGCAGTTAAGCCTCAGCTGCCATCTGCTGGCCAACAAACGCAGCACTAGATGGGCTGGGGTTTGCACCCTTCCTCAGCCAGTCAAGCAAAACACGTCAGCCTCTCCCTCAGGCCTGCACCCAATGCTCCACCATTCGGGGGCCATCCATCGGCCAACACAATGCTAGAGTGGGCAGGGGTATGCAAACCCTATCAGTCACTCAGGTCATGCGGCCCACCCCCTGCAGCCAGTCCTGCAGTTATTCAAGACAGCACTCGCACAGTCTCGCCTGCCACCTGCTGGTCAACGTAGCACTAAGGTGGGCGGGGCTCTGCAGCCCCTCCCCCAGGCCCGCTCTTGCAGATCCGCCATCATTCATGATGGCCCCTGCACAGTAAGCCTTGGCTGCCACCTATTGACCAGCTACATAGTTGCAGAGTAAGTACTCTGCAGGGCTGCCCATGGATGGCCCCACCCCTCGGCCCCGACACGGCACCTGAGCAATGCATCTTGGCTACTCCCCCGGCCCCTAGCCCTCCTCCCAGCCAAAAGATGGGGCCAGATACATCTTCAAGTGAAAACAGCCCAGGGACAATAGGGGAAGGGGTGAGCCTAGGCAAGGAGAAATAGCAGGTACACTGACAGCAGGTAGCCCTGTCCCTCAGGACAAATAATTCCACAACGGCATCAGCTACAGCAAACTCCAAGCACAGCGCCTGGTGTCACCAGATGCCACAGAACTGGCCAATAAATCAGGCCGCTAGCCATAATCCAATCTCAGAAGTCAGAGTTTAGACCCATGCCAGTCAGAGTGGCACCGACGTGGCAAGTCTCTGCGGGCAAACACATGCCCAGCAAAAAAGGTGTGAGGACGACAGGGTCCCAGAGCCTCAATCATTGCAATGAATACCAGGCCACCGCGGAGACTACAGACCTTGGTCCTGCCCCCTGCTGTCAGCCAACCAAGACCACGCCTGCGCGGCAAACCTCAGCCAACCCCATCAAAGATGGCGCTAGAATAGGCGGGGCTCACCAGGCTCATCATAGGCCAGGGATAGGCCTCTGCCCCACCTCAATCCACAGTCAGCCAATCAGGACAGTGCCTGCGTAGCAACCCTTGCCGCCCACATCAAACATGGCGCGAGGTTAGACGTCCCCCTCCCCGCCGCCCATCACGGACAGAGAAAACACTCAGGCACGACAGCCCTTGGCCCCGCCCCCAACAGCCCGTAGCCCCTCCCACCGCCACTGCGGCAAAACAAGCCCCACCCACAAAAGCGGCAGGAATGCATGGTGCCCCAAGGATCAGGGACCCTGTGGGATAGGGGTAGTGCTCTGCAGCACCCCCGACTCAGCAGACGAGAGCAGGGTACCCCAAGACCGAGACCGCACTTCCCACACTCGCTAGGAGTGGGCCGCTTCTTCAACACCCAGGTGAGCTCAAAGTGACAGGAGTCCGCGGCCGCTGCCGCCGTCCCATATCCGTCCCCCACCTCCACCCTAGCAAGATGGCGCGGCAGCCCCCGACTCCGCGACCGCTTCCGGCCGCACAAAATGGCGCTACTGCGGCAAGCGCGGCAGCCAGCCTGGGGAAGACCCCTGGCCAGGTGATGTTGGTCGCCCGCCTGCCTGGGCTGCCGGGGCGATTCCACACCTGCGGCATGTGACCGACACGCCCCACCACACACAGAGGTGCACGGGTGGACAACCCGACTCACCTCACCGTACCACGCTGCGCCCGACAGCTCAGCCACGGCGCAGCCCGTGCACGACTTAGCGTGCCTACACAGCGCCCCGCGCCTGGCGGCACCACCAGCCCAGGGTGGACATGTCTGCTGTTCTTCTCTGTCCTCGTCCTCTGCAGCTCCCAGGCTTCTGCAGCGAGCCCCTGCCCGCGACTCCTTGTGAGGCTCTCTGCAGAGGCGTGACTCCGGCACGGGCCAATCAGCGGCCGCACTACCAACCCTGGGCCCCCTCGCCACACTTCCGGGCCCTGCCAATCAGGCTGCAGTTGCCGTGGCGACGGCTTGGCGCCCAGGCTGGAGGTTGACGTCAACTGAGCCCACGCGAGGGGCCCCAGAGAGGGGTCTAGATAAGCGGGGGTGGGGGTGTGGGGGTGCAACCCCCAAAGAAAAGGGAGTAATACGGAGAAATGTCCACTGACGGCTCCCAAAAGTAAAACTGCGTAAGAAAAACTATACATATGTCTAAAAAATGAAAATCTGATAGACAAAAACATGTATGTTGAAGTCTAAAGACAACAAAGTGTGAGAAGAGACTTTTCTGCCTGGGACAAACGAAAGATACGGGGTTCGCTTGTTAATAAACGAAAAGTTCTTGGAAATCAGTAAGATTAAAGACCAAACCAAGCCAGAAAAATGGGCAAAAGGGGAGGAAAGTGGCAAGTCACGGGAAAATACAAATGGCTGACAGACCTGTGGGTGAAAAATGCCGACCCGACTCCTAAACACTAAACCGAAATCCGGACAAGTGCGGTTCATGGGATGTTCTCCACAAAAAAAATCACAAGGCAGTGCCTTGTAGGACAAAGCAAGAGACTGTCAGATAACACCAGGAAATCCTATTCACTTGTGACAAAGATGAGGTAGAGCTGTTGGGGACTAATAAGGATCCACGACTCAACAGTTAGTGAAATACACGAGTTGATGAAGTTTGTAGAAATAAACTGGTAAGTGTTTTCATTTGTTTGCAGGTAAAACTTCTGGAAAAGTATACAAGAAATTGTTAACTGATTACCTCTAGGGAAAAGGGATGGGGGAGAGGAAGAAGGAGGGATTTTTCCCTCCTCCAATCCATACAATTTGAATGTCCCTGTCAGAAATATGTATTTATTTTTTAATACTAAAATTAATGAATTACAAAAAGTTCATTTATGTACCTTTTGATACAACTATTCCACTCTGAAGGAAATAACGCCAAGGAAATGAGCAGAGATGTACAAAAGATTATATGCGAGCATATTCATGGAGCACCGTTTTTATCAGAATATATTCCACAGAATAATTGTATTCTCGTCAATCCATACATTGCAATTTTATGTGGCCAATAAAAATGTATGATTTTAATTTTAAAGGAAAGAATTCATAAGATACAGTTATACAAAATGCAGGTTATCTAAGAGCACAAAAAATATACCTCAAATTAAAATTTGTATTTATACTTAGTAGGTATAAATATAAATCTGTAGTTGCTTACTACATGAAGAAGGTCCTGGCTTGGCGTAGGGGATGTTTTAAACTCCTCAAGTCTTCAACAGTTCTTCTCACCCAGGAGTGCCACATAAACAAAATGTGAATGAAAACACTGTTTGCTATGCACCTTTGAAACATATTCCTCAGCAGCCTCTACAGAAATTCTGAAGGCACCACTGAAAGTGAATATGGTACTATTTGGGGGTCAGAGGTTTTCAAGTCTGGCTACACTTAGGGAGAACTTGGGGAGCAGTTAGCACAGACATCCAGCATCCTACAGTTTGGAGCTGCCCAGGTGACATTTGCTGATGGTTTTGGAGGTGATTTTAATACATTCTATAGACACCATTCTCTCTCCTCAGACCTCTCTCTGCAATACAAGTTTCTCCTTGGCACCTGGATCATTCATTCCCATTAGATATCACATTCTTTCAGAGCTCCTCCAGCTACTACTCCCCACCAGAAAAAAACCTTTGACAGAGTTGTCTTCTGTCATTTACAGTGCATTCTCTCCCCTTACTATGCCACACCCCTGAAATTGCTCAATTTTAGCAGTTCCCTATGTAGCTAGGAAATCTGTTTCATCAGTAACATTCAACATCCTCATTAAAACAATCAAACAAAAACCCAGACTATTTTATTTTCAGTGATACTATACTACCCTGGTTTTCCTCCCATGGCAAGGGCCTCTTCCCTGTCATCTTAGCTGGCTTCTGCTCTATTCAACCTCTAAATGCTCAGAGCTCAGTCACTAGACTGCTCCATCCATGTCTGCTCTCCAGGCAGCAGTCTCACTTAGTCTCATGGTTCAAATGCCACCTACACACCCATATCTCTCAAATGTAAACCCTCTGCCACAGACTGTCCACAGAAGCCCAGTCTCATGTTCCCAATCGTCTGCCTAACAGCTGACTGCTCCACCTCAATGTCTACTAGTCAACTCAAAGCATTTTCCACATTTCTATAAATGGGCACCAGTTGTGGTAGCTGAAAACCTCACTATTGTTCTCGATTCCTCTTTCCTTACCGCCAGCATCCAGTTCATCAGCAAGTCCTGCTGATGCTACATCGAAGCCACATCCCAGATCATTTCCCCTAGATATTAGCTTACTCACTTGACCACCTGCTTCCACTCCAAACTGTTCCCTCCAATATCCTCTACAAAGCATCCAGGGTGATCTTATTTAAAAGCAAATAAGACATTGTGTTCAAGCTTGAATTACCTCCCGCTCCTTATCCCAATCACACTTAAACATAAGTCTAAAATCCGTACCATAAACAAGGTTAAAAGGAAAGCCATCAATTTCTTTTGTCATGACGAGTGTTAAATATTGGTGCTGTAAAATTTAACAATCTTTTCCTTCAGATCTCTGCTTTTCATATCATAAGAAATCTCTCCCTACACCGAAGTTATAAAGGTATTCTGAAAGCCTTTTGTTTTTTGTTTTATGTTTACTTTTGTGTATAGTCTCTGGTAGGGATCTATTTTTTTCCTCACATATTTATGTTTCTGTACACAAGTGGGCCTATTCCCAAACTCTCTAGTCTGTCCCAGTGGCCCACATCTACCTCTGTTCATTAACATATATTAATTATTACAGCTTTACATTATCTTGCGGTCTGAAAAGGTAACTGCCCTACCTTCTCAAATGTCTTTGGCCATCGTTAGCCCTCTGTATTCAAACAACTGTTAGAATTAGCTCGTCGGGCTTGATGAACTATCCTATTAGGATTTTGACATTTTATTAAATCCATAGAGTATTTTAGAGAAAACTGAAAATGTTATATTAAGGCCTCCCATTTTTGACTATGGAATATGCCACCCATTTATATTCATGTCTTCTATGGCCATCAACAGTATATTGTAATTTTTTTCCTATAAAGGTCCTATTTAACTTTAGGAAGTCTTTGTTCCTGTTACTTATCTAATTGGTTATATATAGTTTTGGTTTTTTTAACAGATTTACAGAGAAGTTGCAAAGATCGTTTAAAGATTCTGTACTCATGTTCCCCTGCTGTTAGTTAACATTTTATGTAACCTTGGTACCTTATCAAGATGAAGAAGTTAACGGTAGTATAAAACTATTAATTAAACTACAGATTTTAATTGGATTTCACCTATTTTTAAATAAATGCCTTCCTTCCTGTCCCAGAGTCCCATCCAGGATACCATACATATGGTTGTTATATCTCTAACCTTAGGCAACTCTGGGCTGTGACAGCTTCTTAGTATTTTCTTGTTTTTCATGACTTTCACAGTTTTGAGGAGTACTAATCAGGTATTTTGTAGAATGTCTCTCGATTTGAGTTTGTCTAATATTTTTTCATGATATGTCTTAGGTTATGAATTTTTTAGAAAAATTATGTTATTGCTTTTTATATGTTGTTTTTGTATCCAATACACGTGCTGACCTCTCATGTTAATTCTGAGTTTGTCTACAGATTTTCCTGGATTTTTTAAAATGTTCACACCTTTATTAATGACAATTTACTTGGATTGACAATCATACCTCATTTCACTATCATAATGCATTGGCTAGGACCTTTGGAGTGATAATGGAATAAGTCTCAGTCTAGCCTTGAAAGGGGATATTTCTTTTTCACCATCAAGTAAAAATGTTCATGACAAGTTTTTTTGTAGTATCCTTATTGGGGGTTAAGGAAATTCCCTTAAGTTATAGTTTTCTAAAAATTTTATCATAATAAGTTTAATTTTACATAATCTTTTCTATAGCTATTGGGAAAATTATACATTATTCTATATACTCTCTTAATGTGAAGAATTAAGGCAAATTTTCTGATGTTGAAACATTTGCATTCCTAAGCCCTACTTGATTGCAAGGGTCTGATTTATATACACACGCAGCTGGATACTACGGGGTTACATTTTACTTTTGTTTTGTGCATCTAAGTTCTTATTTTATTATGCTACCCTTGTCTGGTTTCAGTATCGAGGTTATACTACCCTTAGAAAATAATTTGGATTATTATCTGGCTGCTTATATCTTCCACAACAGTTAACAACAACAACAAAAAAATTTGAGATCCTCTGCTTTTTGCAAATTTAGTATAACTCACTGTCAAATTATTTAAAGCTGATGAGTTTTGCATGGAATATTTTAGACTTGGTTTCCTTAATTTTGGACTTATATTTCTGCTTTGTCTTGAGTCAGTTTTGGTCATTTATATTTTCTATAAAGATTGTCCATTTCCCTTAAATTTATTACCATATAATTATTCATATTATTCTTTTGATTTTCCATCTCTTCTTTGGTCATTATGTCCCCTTATCTATTAATATCAGTTAACCTATTCTTGTTTTCATCAGTTTTGCTAAAAATTTGACAATTTGATGTCTTTTAAGGTGACTCTTGGTTTTTTAACCATATTCTTTCTTCTTTTCCATTTAATTAATTTGTTTTTTAATTTGTTTATTATTTGCTTCCTACTTATTTGGGTTTCTTTTCCTATCGTCTTGAGTTGTATATTTAACTCATTTACCTTTAATTTTTTTCTTTTAATTTTTAACAGATACATTTAAGGCTATACTTTCCCTCCAAGTACCATCTGAACTACATTCCATGTTTTCATCGGTGTTTAGTATATTAGATTGTTTGCTTTAGATTTCCTCTTAGTAACATTACAGAATGTGTTTAGGTTCCCAAGTTCTTTAAAAATATTTTTGATTATAGATTTATAATTTAACTGCATTATAGCCAAATGATATGGCCTATAAATTATTATTTCATATTTGTTAAAACTTCTCTTGTGATAGTTTGGGCTATCTGGGTATTATGATCCTACAGATTAGCTCAGAGCTTAATACTTACAAGTCTCTCAATAAAATGCTTATTCATCCATTTTTTCCACAAAGAGTTGAGTGCCTACTATATGTAAGGCTCAATACTAAGCATAGTTCATTGTGAATGAAATCAAAATGGCCCTTGCCCTAATCAGTTTATTTGATCAGTATGTCTTCAAGCTTCAGTCTAGCTTCAAGCTTCAACAATAAGTTGACAAGTGAAACCTTTAAAAATTGTAGTGAAGGCTTTGAAGGAAAAAACCAGTTACTGAAATTAAGAGGACTGTGCTTATATGGTGGTTTCATAGAGTAGTCAGGGGAGGCTTCTCAGAGGAAGAGAAGCTAAGACTAAGTTGTGAGATAGAGCCAGCCTTGGGAAGAACAAGGGAAAGAACATTCCAGACAGATAAAACAGCAATGTACAAAGACCATAAAGGAAAAAAAAAAAATAGAAAAGATACCACAATGGCTGGAAGATAGCAAGAATGGGGGTGAGAGGCATAAAATGAGATTGTACAGATATGCAAGAGCCAGCTCTTTAAGAATTGTAGGTCAAGATAATGGTCTTGAATTTAATCCTAAATGTAATGAGGAGACATTAAAGACTTTTAAATAAGGTCTGACATAATCCGTTGTAAGATAATTCATGTTATTGTGTGAAGAACTGGGTTTCCAGAGACAGGTAAGAGAGAAAGCAGGAAGACCAGTTAGGAGGCAGCAGTCTAGGCAAAGGATGACAGTGCTCTGAACTAGTATGGAGATAGGGAGAAGTGAACGAAAATGAGATATATTTTGGGGACAGAATAGACAAATCTTGCTTAGAATTCGTGTGTGGGCAACTCGGTAGATAACAGTGTTATTTAGTGAGTCTTAGTGTCACAGATTTGGGCAGGGAAAGAGCATAAAATCTTGGATATGTTACATTTGAAATGCTTACACTCAAACAGGTGGAGATGTTGAGTAGGGATTCTGAAGAGATCTCTGCTACAGTCTAACCCTGGAAGTCTTTGCACAGAGCTGGTTTGCTACATGAACAGTCAGGTTAAAATAAACACTACTTTACAAAATAAAGAAATCAGTTCTTCAGTAGTTAAGGCTCTTGTGTATACATTTGGTGCAAGATAGGTAAATATCTTAGAATACAAATTTGTATACGGTTCCTCAGAAATGCAAATCTAACCAGTTTTCCTTAAGGGTAAACTTACTTTGTTAATATCCTCAAGGAATTTTAGGACAACAGAAAACCCAACATTCATATTAAAGGCAACCAACCCTTTCACCAAACTGCTCCTAAATTCAGATATTAAAAGAAGAATTTGAAAAAGCAATTAATTACATATAAGATTAAAGATAAGCAAAAGACAACCCTGTCACAAATCAGATGTTATAAAAGGAAAACATGGAAAATATCTATCAGATGGTGTTATGGTTCAGCACTGAGAGTTCCTGTATGCCAGGAAGGCTCACCTCCTCAATGTTCTGCTCATACGTCCTCATCCAAGAGGGCACTGGGCACCTTCTCTCATAGGAAGCAAAAACCTTCAGAAGTCTCATTATCACAAGCTAATCAAAATACTTATTTAGAAAATGCTGGGTTATTCACAGACTTTTTTCTCATATTGGTTTTCCACAAAGCTCTAAACCTGAACTGGCAAAATAGTAGATGCTCATTTATTCAACCATTCAATCAATAGGTATTGAGTAACAACTATATCCAGACACTAGGGATACAATGATAAAGAAAGGAGACGTTGTCCCTGCCTTTATGGGCCATAAAGTCCATGGATGAGGCCAAACAATCAAATAACCACACAAATAAGATGAGTGAGAAGCCAGTAAGTGTGATGAAGATGCTCTGTGCTATAAGCAGGTATAAAGAGGGTTGACTAGGACCCGGTGCTGACCAAGGACATGTCATGCCTAATTAACAGCATGTACAAGAGGAGTATGGAGAGCCAGGGTGCTGGAATACAGACTGGCACCAGACAAAGGCTGGAGACATGGCAGACCTTGCAGGGCCCTGGAGGCCATTTAAGGACTAAAGATCCCTGACAATCAACCTTTAGCTACAAAATTCCTCCTGGGGATAACCAACACTCAAATCTCTCCTGGCTCCTGAAAAATGGCACAATTTCCACATATACTCACATGTCAACAGCTCAGGACGTAACTAGAAAGATAAGGAGAGGTGATTTGGCTTCCATAGCCAGCTTGTCAGGGTAGGAGAGAACAGGAGTTCTTATCTGGTTGGTTTTGTCAAAGCCCCACCACAAGATAAATCTAAAGAGAAAAGGAAAAAGACTATCATTGAGATAAAAGTAAAACATGAATCAGAGAGCAGAAAAACAGCAGGAGGTAAGAGAGTTTACGAAATTCCATATAATAGAAAATTCCAGTCATAAGAACAAGAAATATCTTATGGACTGATCTCCAAGATACATTAAGTGAAAAGCCGAGGTGGTGAACACGGAACACTGTATGCTTAATTTGTTGAATAAAAAGGGAAACACACATACATACATATTTGCTTCTATATGCATGGAATAACTTTGAAAAGGTTATTCACCAAACTAGTGACACTGGTTATCTGGGGCGAGGAGAACTGGTGACTGGGAGATGAAATATAGGGAAGACATTTTCACTGCATACCCTTTTCTACTTTTTGAATTTTGAACCAAATATGTTACCTATTAAAGTTAAAGCAATTGTGTTAATACTAAACAAGATTTTAGACAAATATATATGAAAATTTTAATGAAAAGGAAAATAAAAAGTACTCAAACTACCAAAGGAATAGGAAACAAATTAAGATAAAGCTTCCTAATTATGAAGAATTCCTATGTGCTAAGACTCTCCGATATATTTTAATAACCTAGCACAAGGATCTTCAACCACACAAGCTCTGAGATTAAAAACAAGTATATATTGAGTGTGCTAGATACTGCATTAAGCATTTTAAGTATCTGCGGTACCTCTGAGATAGGTGTCCTCTTCACCTGTTTTACATATAAAGGACTGAAGCTCATGGAATCTCACTCAAACTTGCCTACCTGGTAAATGACTCCAGAGGTCAAACCCCTCAATCACTATGCTATGTAATTCTATGCTAACAAATTAGAAAACTGAAAAGAAATGCATCATCTTCTAGGGAAGCAGAAATTACTTGAAATCTCAGTTTGACTGGAAATATCCTTCAAATGTCCAAAGAAAAAAATCATTCTTAGTCTGCACAAATTGTACCAGGGCATTAAAAAAGGCAGAAGGCTTGCCAATTTGTTTAACTAAATTAGAAGGGTGGCTTTCAGGAACACGTTTCTTACAACAAAAATGTGTTACCAGAATAGCTGTTTGTATGAGGCACTAGCTCTGTCTGTGTCAGGCACTGGGTTAAGTGCTTTAAAAAACAATCTGGATGCCGCCGGGAAAACAGTCTGGCAGTTCCATAAAAGGTTAAAGAGAGTTTATCACAGGACTCAGCAATTCCATTTCTAGATGAAATGAAAATGTGTCCATATAAAACCTTGTATATGAATGTTCACAGCAGCTTTATCATAATAGCCAGAAAGTGGAAACAACTCAAATGCCCATCAGCTGATGGATGGATGAATAAAATGTGGTCCACACAACAGAATATTTGGTAATAAAAAAGAATGAAGTACTGATACATGCTATAGCATGGATGAACACAACAGAATATTTGGTAATAAAAAAGAATGAAGTACTGATACATGCTATAGCATGGATGAACTTTGAAAACATTATATTAAATGAAAGGAAGCCCACATGTTATGATTGCATTTATATGAAATGTCCAGAATAGGCAAAACTTATAGAAATAGAAAGTAGATTAATAGTTGCCTTGGGCTGGGGAGGGGGAAATGAAGAGTGAGGGTTTCTTTTTAGGGTAATGAAAATGGCCAAAATTGATTGTGCTAAGGGTTGCCCAACTGTAAATATACTAGACACCACTGAATTGTACATTACAAATGGGGAATGGTATGGTATGCGAATTATAGCTGGATAAAAATTGTTATTAAAATATATACATCTGGGTAAGTTATCTCAATAATCTTAATTAAATTATAACATACTTGTTTTATAGATGAGAGATCTGCATCTCAGAGAGAGGTCATCTACTCAAGGTCATAATCTAACAGGTTGAGAAAGCCAGGATTCAAAGCTAGATCTTTCTATCTACAGTGCTTATTATGTATATCCCAAAACAATCCTATACAAATACAGTGAAAACCTTTAAGAAATGACCCCTTTTTTGAGAAAACATAAACTGATGAGTAACAGGCTCATGAAGGCAATCTCCCAAAAGCAAATAATTCCTATAATACTATTAAATATTCCATACCTAGAATAAGAGGAAAGGCTGCCCATGTAAGAACCTAGCAAATCATTTTCAATTCCAAATGGGTCTTACTTTAAGACTGCCCAGGAGGACAATAAAATAGCTATTTATTAAACTTTTACAACCAGCCAGTCCTGGTGCCAAGCACTTTATGTGCATCATTTTTAATCCTCTTAACAACTCTATAAGGTAGATACTATTATTATCTAGAGGTGAGCCTTGAGAGGTTAGTATCTTGTCCCAGGTTACATGCTACCAGGTGTTAAGTCAAGAATCAAACCCAAATTTGTCAGACACCTGAGCTCTCAACCACCACTGGGTACATTTCTAGGCTATTAAATTTGAAAGCCGTAATGAAATGGATCATTCTTGAAAGGAAGGCACATAATAAAAACTTGGCAAATGTCAAGGGAGTGCTTTCTTCAAAAAGTGTTCTAAGCCCTTGCCATTCATGGGCAATTTCCTTCACACTTCATGGAACAAATAATTCCTATGCCTTATAAATTATATCACTTCAGCAAAGAGACAAAAGTCTTTCATTTTTAACAATATGGCACAGGAGTTTTCAACCTCGAATATATTTTACTGTGAAATAATAGCAAATATTGAGAATGTATGTGTGCCAGGAATTTTTCTAAGCACTTTATAAAGTGTTACCTTATTTAATCTTAAAGTCAACTGTCTGAAGTAGGTACTATTATTATCCCTATTTTAAGGATGACAAAAGGGAGGCATAGAGAGGTTAGGTAACCGGCCCAAAGTCATATGGCTAAAAAGTGGCCAAGATGTAAATCCAGGTCATCTAATTTCACCTTCCAGCACGTACGCCATTCAACTCTCAAAAAAGAATGTGAGATAGCTAATATGTGATTCACTAGACTCCTAACGGTGTGCAAGATCTTTCACATGTATTATCTCAACCTAACAAGCTGAGAAGGTAGGTATGTTAGTATAACGCCTATTTGAAAGATGAAGAACATGAAGATCAGAGTGCTGGGTAATTTTCCCAAATATATCCAATTAATACGTATCAGAACCAAGTCTTTCTGACCCCAGATCATACCGCTAGTTACTATGTCATGAAATCCTATAGTAGAGGTCAGCAAACTATCACCTGCAGGCCAAATCCAGCATGCTGTTTTTGTATAGTCTACATAAAAAAGGATGAATTTAACGTAGTTAAGTGGTTGGAATAAAATCAAAAGAATAATATTTTTCATGACACGAAAATTATATGAAATTCAAATTTCAATGTTCATAAATAAAGTTTCATTGGACACAGCCACACCCATGTTCACATACTATCTGTGGCTGCTTTCACACTACAACATCTGAGCCAATTTCAACAGATACCATATATCCCACAAAACCTGGAATATTTACTATTTGGCCCTTTAAAGAAAAGGTTTACCAACACATTTAGTATTAAATTTACAATTCTTATTGAAATGGAGGGGCGTTTATAAAAAAAGTACCCCCAAAAAGAAGAAAAAAAGCATGACTTTAAAAGGTGACTGAAGTAGGAATGGAAATTCTCTTCCAACTTTCAAGGAACAAATAATTTCTCTGTTCCATTATGTGTTCCAAGGCCTAGAAAACAGTGGAGGGCTTCCCAGTTCCTTTTAGTTAACTGGTTCACAGAGATTTACAATCCCTAAGCTGTTTTAATTGGCAAGAACTCTGCATAATGAAAATAACAGCTGACAGTTATGGAACCCTCCCTATACTGCCAGGTGCTGTGCTAAGTAAAAGATTTCCATTTAATCCTCTTGACAACCGGGGAAGGTAGGATGCCATTGTTACCCAATTCTGTGGATGAACTGGGGCCTCAGGAGGTTCAGCACATTGCCTGAAACACCAAAATTAATAAGAGCTCAGGCCTCTAACCCTTGTTTCTGCCTTCAGAGACTCCACTCTTAGCACTACACTATTTAATTTTAATAAATTTGCAAATATTAATGAAATGCATAATTTCCTCAGAAAATATGAAGTACCAAAACTATCAAAATAATCTTGGAGGTTTGAGGAGTATAAGGGATCAAGTTCCTACCAACTCCCTGGGAGCAAACAATTATGTGCCACAAATTGACCTGAGTCATAAAAAACTTCTCAACAAAGGCTTCTCAACAAATTTTACACCCTAGCTCAGTGGATTGCAATAGCATCCATCTTTTGACCCATCACCCTCACCCCGCCCCGCCCCCCCAAAAAAATCCCTGCAAGATAATGATAGCTAACAATTTTAGCTGAACTATGTGCCAGGCACTATTCTAAGATTTTTCATGCAGTAACTCCTCTAACCTAACAACAATTATCCCCTGCAAACTGACACAGAGAGGTTGGTGGGTAGTTCAAAGTCTCACAACTAGAAAGTGAGAGGACCTGGATCCAATGGCAAGTCAGGCAGTAAACAAAGTCAGCATCTTTAACAAACTCTCTACGATTCTTCGGTAATAAATCTAAAAATCCTAATTAAATATGCCTGACCCAGGGAAAAGAGAAATTGGTAAAACTGAGCCAAAGTTAAGATGGCAGGTAAGGAGGCCACAGCATTCCTCCAGTTGCCCGAACATAGTCAACAACCTTCACAGTTCATTTAAACTCCCAGCAGAGAAATTCTGAACCAAAACTACCTTCCTTCAGAAGAGGTGGGACCCAACTCCTGACAAAATCACAACATGGATGAACCTAGAAAACGTGATGTTAAGTATAAGAATGCAGCCGCAAAATATCACCTCTTACAATTCCATTTTCATTAAACATCCAGAAAAGGGAACTCTAAAGAGACATAAAGCAGGTTAATGGTTGCTCGGGGCTGGGGGCTACCACCTACTGCAGATGAGCTTGGAGGAATTTTGGATGGGTGATGGAAACGTTCTAAAATGGGATTGAGGTGAGGGTTGCACAAACGTGCTAAAAAGCACTGAGTTGTACATTTACAATAGAGAAGTTTTAACGTATGTAAATTTACATCTCAGAGGCAGCTAGATATTCCAATAATCTATTCTCCACGTCTTAGATATGGTGCGACGCGTCCCACAGTCTTTCTCCTATTCAAGTCAATGCTAATGGAAAGAAATCTCATGTTCAGAAGAAATTCTTGTGGGAACTGGGCCCTGGACTTCTGCAGTTCCTGGAAGTTTGTTTCTTCTCCCTTTCTAAAAGACCCTGGCAGCGAGACTGGAGGTCTCTGGTGGGCCCGGCCAAGTAGCAGCCTCACTGCACAGAGAGGGTGAGGGAACTGTGGGAGAACCGAGGCGGTGTGGGAACCAAGGTTGTGAAGTCACTGGCAAACACCTCACCTCCGTCGGGCTGGGCCTGGCGCGAGGCTTGAGGCCAGACGGGGACGCCGGGACTGCAGTCTGGAGGTCACCAGAAGAGTCACCGAAAAGGCAAGGAAGCCTCCATCCAGAAGAAGCCTTGTGAGGCGAGCCCACCAACACCGCAGGCCCCAAAGCTACACCGAGAACGCTGACAGATCACTTCTGGCGACGGCTCAAGATGGCACCACCCCCGGCCATCTGCGCATGCGCATGGGGGCCCAGCCTTCCTGTTTAGGCCCAAGCTGGGGTGTTGGGTAGTTCCAAGTATTCGCCCACAACTGTGGACTAGTTGCCCAGTCCCTCTGTAGAGACCGGTCAGTACAACCATGGCCTATATTTACCCTGGTATTAGAGTCGCTGATCTCCAAGTACTGCCCCACTTACGGAGTACAGGGGTGAGGCCCAGGAACAAGTATTTCCTGGTCAGCGAGCACTTGCATACATACGTAGGTACATTTGTATGTAGTGCGCAGGCGCGCTGAGCGGAGCTGTGCGAAAGGGCATCTGAGAAACCTGCAGTGAGATTAGACAGGTCCTGCCCTCAAGAAGCTCATAGCCGGAACCTGAAACAGATGTTGAGCAACAAGCCAAACGTGGGATAGCCGTTAGCAGTACCCAGCTGTCTACTATAGAGCTTGGTGATGTGTATTCAGACACAATGAGCTAATTTTGTGTGTGTGTGTGTTGGGGGGCGAGGGGGGAGGGGGACGGGGAGACAGTTGTGAACTCTGGAAGAACTAATTCTTTAAAAATAAGAATTAGTTTCTATTAGAATTCTACCACATCATATTTTGAATAGCTTTCATTATGTTCTAGGGAAAAAGTATATGATTCTATGATAAGCATGAAAACAAGCGCTGAGAAGGTAGGCACTTATCAGTGCAAGTATCCATTGCACCTTAAAGGTGCCTGGTACAGAATGGATGCTCCATGAATATTTCTCAAATGACTGAAAAAGAATGAAATCTTAAAAGAGGGTACTATATTCAGAGTTAGAATTACTGTTGTAGTGAATCATCTGCTAGATTAGCTGATAAAACCAACTTTTTCATCTGTCATAGTCTGTAGGAGAAGTAGGGTTGCCAAATTTAGCAATTAAAAATACAGGATAACCCAGTTAAATTTGAATTTCAGATCAACAACAAATTTTTTTTTAGCATTAGTATGTCCCATTTAAGCATACTGGGTTTCCTATACTTTATCTGGCTTTCCAATGAGAAGGTAAGGTGTTAAGGTGGGGAGGAAAGATAATTTCATTCCCCTTGGAAAGAGAATAGGAGAAGGGAAAAACAGTATCCAGAATTTATAAATAATTATCTCCAAACAGTTATGAAGCAGGTCCGAAGACCATGCTTGACAAATTTTTGTTTATAAAGCACCTGGCACTGGGTCAAGGTTTGTATTTACGCTATTTTCATTGAAACCTCTTATGCAGGATAATTATTTCACAAATGAAGAAAGAGGTTCAGAGATAGGAGGTCACTTGTTCAAGTTCCCACATTTTCATTCAGTCACTTCAAAAATATTTATTGAAAACTGACTCTGTGCTGGTCTGGTCTTTTGATTCTTTTGATTTCACACACAGTCTGCCTCCGGAGCTGGAAAATTCCAGTCTCTGCCCATTCCTCAGCTTCCCTCCTCTTCCCCATTCCAGCTGCAGTTTCCATGGTAACAGACTGAACCTGCATTCTATAGCTAACAAGAGCAAAGAGCACTTGAAGAAAAGCCAGAACCATTGACATCAACCTAACCTGGTTGGGGGATGGGAAGGACTGCCTACAGCCCTAACGCTCCCTTCATTAGTGGTTTATGGAAGACTTTTGTATGTGTTAAAATCTGTTCTTGTACGGGGTCTCTATAGAGGAATTAAAAAGTCAGCTATATTCATCTCTGAACACTACACGAAGTCATAGGTTTTCAATTCAGGAGCTGCTACAAGCACCTGGCACTGGGATTATGCATCCTTGCCATTTATTAATGCATTTAGTCTATCTTTCAACCAATAATGATTGGAGGGGAAGTGGCTTTCTATGTGTCAGACAGTGCTAGATCCTGAAGATATAGTTGCTATCAAACATTCATGGCCTTGGGAGGAGGGGGAATGAAGAAGCTTTCTTCTACCCTTCTAGATTAACAAGAGAAAATAATAAAATTTGATTACATACATACATATGGGAACCCCACATACATGAGAGAGTCAGAGAACCCAAACACATAAAAAATTTAGAAACAGAAAGGCAAAATGAGGTACATATGGCATCCTGAGCTAAGGAATAAGGTAAGGTACCCTGTGGCTTCAGAGGGAAGGAAGGAATTCACAGAATGATAAGAAATGCAGGTGTTCAGTAATTAGAAGTTTGCTCTACAGAGAGGCAGGGAGCTCTCTGGGGCCTCTTTCATTAGAGCTCTAATCCCATTCATGAGAGTTCCTATCCTCCTGACCTAATCACGTTCCAAAAGCTCCACCTCCTAATACCATCACCTCGGGGGAGTAGGATTTCAACATGAATTTTTTTTTTTGTTGGAGGACACAAATATTCAACTTATAGCAGACACCTTCCCTGGGCAAGATTCTACAGAAGAGAAGATACAAAGACATGATCCCAGCCATTAAGGACTTCACACTCAAGAACCAGTGATAATACAGGTCCTCTGAGCTTCTACGACATCCTCCATTTATAAAGCTGAAGGAAAATGGGACAAGCCTCATCTGCATACTCATTTACATCAGAACTATGGGACCATATATAGTATGCTAGGCATGGTGCTAGATGCTAGAGATAGTGCCCAAATCTCTGGACCTGTGAATATTACCTTCTTTGGAAAAGGGGTCTTCAGTGATAGAATTCAGTTAAGAATCTTGGCATGAAGTCATCATGGATTACCTGACCAGACCCTAAATCCAGTGTCCTTATCAGAGTGAGGCAGACATACAGACTAGGAGGTAACATGGAGGTGAAGGTAGGAGCATTTAGTGGGAGATTTGAGGAGGGCAGGACTCACCCAACTTTGGTTTAGATCTTTGAGAATCACTTGCCCACCAATGTTAGGATAGGAAGGGGAAATACAAGGGCATGATGCTTCACTCTGGCTCAGATGGGAGGAGGAACCTACCTGCCAGTGAATCATGGAGAGGGCTCCTAATTGCCTGGGAGGGTTCGCACTTGCCCCACAATTATCCCTGTACCCCAGGGAGTAGAGCATTATTTAGCAAAGGAAAATTACCAGGACATATCATGAGAGAGACCACAGTGGAAGGAAGAAGTATTATATTTTAGTACCTTTGATGCACACTTTTCACTGTTTTTTGAACAATTTTCATTTTGCACAAGGTCCTGTAAACAATGTAGCCAGCCCTACTTTCGAGAGTTCATCTCTTTCCTGCCAGAAGGTGAACACACTTAGCTCTATTTCCTTCACAAAATCCTCTGCCCAGTCAGTCATGGACTTAAACATGTTCCTAGTCTAGCAGAGGACTCATCATCCACATATATTTAGCTGTGATTCTTCTCAAGGGCCCAGGGCAGAAATTTGAGTGTTGCCCTTGTTAGTCTCCTCTCCACACTTGACATAACCCATCAATCACCAGCCTTGCCAAAATAGCTCTTTCTTCAGACCTGATCTCATTGTTTCCAATACAGTGAAGGCCACCACTAACATAGCTTGGATCCCGGCAATCACATCCTATCCCCCCTGAGTTTTACCCCCTCAAATCCATTCTCCGTGACCTTTTTTAAAATGAAAATCTGACTGTGTTATCCCTCTATCTAAAAGCCTCCAAAAGATTCCTGTGGTTCTTTAACTGAAAACCCAACTCCTCACCAAAGCTTACACAGAGTGGAGATTCCAAGTTATGTTTGGAAGGTCCCGGGAGTGGCAATTGACTTTAAAAATAGGTGAACATAAGGCATACCTGAATGTGTCTGAAAGCTACATTTGCATCACCTTTTGAATCACTATATCATATTACTACTCCAAAAATCAGATAATGTTCATCAATGTGTTCTTAGGTGTGTGTGTGTGTGTGTGTGTGTGTGCGCACGCGCGCATGTGTGTGTGTGTGTGTGCGCCTTGATATAGATGCAGTGAGATGAGAAATAATAACTGAAAATATTCTCATGCTGTATAGTTACACTCAGGATATATATTGGAATTTAGTTCAATGGGCAATAATGACACCCTTTCTCTATGCTGGTCACTGTGAAAGGGATTTAGGACATTGAACTGTTTTATTAGAATGTGAGGGAGGAAGATTATCAGGCCTCCCAATATGGGAGAAAAACTGGTGAAAACCAGGATCCAGGGATTGATCTGCAAGACAGACTTTATTACCAGGGACAACTTTTTTCTGGTTTGGAAATGCATGTCTCCAGAACATAGTTTCAGACTTCATCTTTATCTTGATACTCACATCACGGCTTTCCACACTTCAGCCATAACGACTTTTCATTCTTTGTGGAGCCCACATTCTCTCTAAAGATGTATCTATACTCATTGCTCCTATGCCTTGTTCCTCACCTTTCATTTCGTATTAACCATGTTTCTAGCTCCTGTAAACTTGATGCTTTAACATGTGCCTAACATATATATGCTGGATACACCTTTTCTGGACAAACCAACAATATGCCTGAGTCACTGTGCTTTGTTTCCTGCCTCCCTCATTTTGCCTTCCCCCTCAGGAGTAGTCCTCTTCCTGGGGACATGCTCTTCAAACAAATAAATCGATCCAGATTCCACACACCCCTAACCACTTATCAGCCTCTCACACTCTGGGCCACCATTGCTTTTCTCTAATCACCCCAGAGTCAAGTACCAGAGGACTAGAGAAATTCCCTATACCCCAGAATCCACTGAAATTATTTAACCTAGCCAATCCTAAGCCAGGTTACTCTGCCTCACCTGCTCCTTCTCACAGAAGCCACAAGAAAGGCTTCTGTCCAGTTACCCCTTGCTCCCTCTACCTCCAGACCAACCCTGGTGCTTCTCTGTGTGGCCCCCATGGCATGGTGTACCCTTTCCTCTTAGGAAATGTGAGTAACGAACTTTCTTTTTAATGAAAATCTTATCTGCTGGCCTTGCTATACCTCAAATTTTCTGTTAATACACTATATTTTAGGACATATCCTCTCACCAGTTTTTTCTAAACAGGCTTCCTTCCACCCATGCCTCTGAAGCTACTCTGCTCAAAATCCATGATGTTGTCAGATATAATAGTCACTTCTCTGTCATCGGGTTACATGACTTCACCATGGCCATCAACACAGTTGGCTTCTTCCTCCTTCTTAAAAACATTTTCTTCTAGTGCCTTCTTTGGCCCTCTATTCTCCTGGTTTTCTGTCCCCACTTTCTTGTCCAGCTGTTCCTCTTCTACTTTTAGATACCAAAGTTGAAGATGTGCATATCCTCTGACTCGGCCATCCCCATTCAAAGAGCCTAGACAAGTACTCCCAGGGAATAATAATAACACTGAGCAAGGAATAGTAATAATTTCCAACATTCAGGAGGTGAGTATATCAGTCATGTTTGAGCTGCTGATATGCATTTAGATGAGATCACGTTCCTATTTTCATGGAGATGAAAGTCTTGTGCGGCCTCGATTGTCAAGCAAGTTGAGAATAAGGCAATCCCCATAAACTTAGAAAAAGATGACGTAGTCTGCAGTCAGGGAAACAAGCAGCTATCAGAATCCGTTTTAAACCCATTCAACTGATCAATGACAGCTCACCCCAGTGAACACACTTTTTGAAGCCAAATAATCAGTGCCAGTGCTTTCTTTGGAAAGTCATCAATGAAAGGGCCCATCAAGGATAGATTCACTCTGATACACACGCCTCAGAACACCAACCAATCGACAAGGGTCTCACTCGGGAAACCACAGTTCTACAGATGATGTCAACCTGTTTATGTCTCTGAAGGCCCTCCAACCTCTGAACTCCAAATCTCATAAAATCAGTCCATCTGCATGGAGAGACTTCCTGACTAGCATAGCTCTCCCTTATTATGGTAAAAAATAAACTCAGCACTGTCTTTCATTGCAGATATTGAGTCGTATTAGTCTGCTAGGGCTGCCATGACGAAGTACCACAGACTGGGCAGCTTAAACGACAGAAACGTCTTGTCGCACAATTCTGGGTACTACAAGTCTCAGATGAAGGTGCTAGCAGGATTGGTTTCTCCTGAAGCCTCCCTCCTTGGCTTCTAGACAGCTGTCTTCTCCCTGTGTGCCCACATGGTCGTCCCTGTGTACCTGTGTAGGTCCAAATTTCCTCTTCTTATAAGGTGTCAGTCATTGGATTATGAAATAATCCCACCCTAATGACCTCATGTTACCTCAAATATCTCTTTAAAGACTCCATCACCAAATACAGTCACATTCTGACGTTCTAGGGGTTAGGACTGTGACACATGAATTTGGAGGAGGATGCAATTAGGCCCATACCAGCATAGTAGGCTCATTGTGTTTTGACAAAGTGAATTCACAGCTACATAGATGGTTGCAAGTCATTTCTAAAGATCTCCAAGCTTTCCTGTGAACATCCTTCTTTCCTCCAGTGGGAGATACCAAGTCCTTATTATCTCCAGTGTTTGACACATGCCATGAGTTCTTTTATAAGCCAAATCTGTTTCACATAAATTCTCTGTATTCTGGATTGCTCAGTCGTTGCTTGCCCTTCAAGGTCAATATCAACTTAAGAAAACTTACGTTCCTTGAGCAGAAGTGGAGTGGAGAAAGTGAACCTTTGGATACATCATGCTCTAGACTTTGCCTCAGGATTTTAATTAGCTCTAGAGAGTTGGGGTCATTTCTCCCTCTGTATCTGTCCTCTCAGTTGAAAAATAAGAACTAGTGCTCTCTTCGGCAACCCATATACTAAAATTGGAAAAGTAAGAACCAGCACTCTGTACTTCTCATAATATCAGGATCTGGGGTGAAGTGAGTCTCCCAGTGCTTAAGGAGATACCAAAGAACTCAGTAATCAAGATAAATAATATTGTAATACAATGTTTTTAGAAATCACAATGAATGCAAAACAATCCATGATGAATGATACATGCCAGGAGGTCCCCAGGTAATTCAAGCCCAGGTAGGGTGGCAGCAGGAACCCTGGCCCTTCTGTTACTCAGGGAATGGAGTGGTAGCCCTGGCTCCCAGAAGAGATTTGTTCTTGCCCATTTCCAGTCTTCTCTCCAAATCTGCATTTCCAGTTTTCTCCCCAAATCTGCCTCCTGTGGGCCTCAGTCTTTCCTGAGGAGGAGAGCTTAGGAGGAGAGGAATAGAAATGGCCTGAGTCTCCTCCAGAACTCTCCTTGCCAAGCTGGTCTTTTTTCTCTGTAAGAAACTGATTTCTTGTTCTCAGGGTGAAACTTTGGCTGCTCATTAACTTTCAAAATCTCTGGGAATCAAAGTTCTACCTACACTTCTCTTGAGGAAGAAAAACACCTATGACTGTTGTGAGGCAGAAGCGTGGATGTCAATGCAACCTTGTGTTATCCGCAGTCTCTATATACTACAAGCCACAGTCCTGTTTATTATGCCTCCAAAACACCCCCTTCAGACCAGTTCTCTTTACCTCCTTTGTTGGCCCTCTGGTCTATCCCCTCTCATCTTTCTCCTGGATTATTCCACTGGTCTCCTGATGGTATCCTGCTCCCATTCCTGCCCACCCACAATCAATTTCTCACACAAATAAGATTTTACCACTCACTTATTTCCAACCATCACCTCCCCATTGTTATTAGAAAAAAAACCTAAGCCCTTTTATTAAAAGCCATTAGGCTCATAGGCAGTGAGAGCTCTAGAATTTCCACCACGGGGAAGCAATTCAACTTTCCCGGAAGTCATGTTTGTACAGTTTTTCTAAGTATGAGACAATATAACTCATTGCAAAACAGGCAATAGCTTTGAAAATTGCTGTGTGTGTTTGTTTAGGTATCCACAGAGCTGGATTTCTCAACCCCAGTACTAATGACATTTGGGGCTGGATCACTCTTTGCTGTAGGGGGCTGTTCTATGGTCATAGAATGATGAGCAGCATCCTTGGCCTCCAATTCCAGATGCCAGTAGCACTATCCACCCCCAGCTGTCTCGAAACATTGTCAGATGTCCCCTGGAGGCCCAAATTGCTCCCTGTTGAGAACCACTGCCATAAAGTGAGGTGACAAAGTAATAAAAGTGAAATTCTTTTTATTGTTTTACAGTTAAATTTGTTTTTTATTCAGCTTGAGAATCATCCTTTATAGACATACTTTGTTCGGTGATATGAAATATACTCACTGTGTTAGAAAATGCAAGTGTAAGATGGTCAGTACTCTGAATATTAGGGGAAAACTTATTAAAACTAGGAACTGGGAATATATTTGCAAAACAGGCAGCTAGTCCTCACACCTTTTTACATTTTGTAAATAGGCATTCTCTTGAACACTGGGCACAATGTGCCCTTTCAAGAAAACAGGTCCCTTCCTTAATTATTAAATACTGATGTATACACAGCTTGGGCTCTAGGCGCCATTCAGCTCATGAATCGGGGGGAAATTCCATGGAAGGCTGTTGACCTGAAATTTTCATCTGGACACTGGGCCTTGTGTTCATGTTCTAGTGAAATGTCCAGACATAAAAATGCTCTCCCAATTGCCATCTTTTTTCTATCCCTGCCATCAAGATCACTCTCAAATCTCTCCACTTCTCTCCATCCCCATTGGTCCACTCTAGAGCCAGCTGCCATCTTCTCCCCTACAATGGCTACAGTAAATTCCAACTGATGCATCCTCCCTTATCTCCTCCCAGCCATTCATCAGCCACCAGATGAATGTGAAAGCACAGATGTGTGTCTTCCAGCTTAAAACTCTTCCACAGCAAACTACTGCCTCAACCAGCTCACACAATGCCTACTATCAAATCAAAACAAAACAGCAACAATAACAATAACAATAACAAGCGTGACAAAGATTTGGAGATATTGGAATCCCTGTGCAGTCCATCTCAAAAAGATTCCGTTTATATGAAGTACTTATAGTTGAACCCAATAGCGAATCATAACAGAATAGGTATACTACAATTGGGCTTTTAGTTAAAATTATTAAATTAAAAAATACATAAAGAATAAAAAAAATAAAATTATTAAATTAGCTCTCTTAAGAGTTATAGTTATACTGGAATGTGGTCACATCCTGGGGCCTGGAGGCCTCCCTGTAAAGCACATTTCAGGGAAGATCATAAAAGTACACTCTGCTTAAGATAACAGAAGAATGTTGCCTGTTAAGCACAAAATGTATAGCTCTGTTTTGTTTTGTTTTGTTTTTTTCCCCCTGCTTTTAAGATAACATAACTGACTCACAATCCCAAGATGTCTTGCAGAACTCTAAGCAGGAAGACCACCTGGCCACAGTCTCAAAGACCCTGGACAGGGTGCCGCCAAGAACTAAATAAATCAGATTAAGAAAATTGCTGAAGCTTGCACAACATGACCAGTCAACATAACCCATGACCCTGAACCCCTACTCAGGATTACTCATGAGTTTTTGCCTTTATAACCCCTCCAATAGTAAGCCATCAGGGAGTTCGGGTTTGAAGCGACAGCTTCTCATTCTCCTTGCATGGCTACACTAATTACTCCCCTGTAATTCTCAGTGTTCAATGTTTGGCTCTGCTGTGCGCTGGGCAGATGAACTCTCTTCTTGTTTGGTTACAAATAGATAAAAAAGAATGGTGGGTGGTGGGTGCCAGGAGGGGCTGGTGGAGGAGAAAATGGGGAGTTATTGTTAAATGAGTACAGAGTATCAGTTTTACAAGACAAAAGGAGTTCTGGGGATGGTGGTGGTGATGGCTGCACAACAACACTAATTTATTTAATATCATTGAACTGCACTCTTAAAAATTAAGATAGTAAATTTTGTGTTATGTGAATTTTACCACAATAATAACAATGAAAAAACGCAAAGAAAAGATGTAGGTTGAGGCTCTAGTCATCTGAAGGCTTGACCAGGGGAGTGATCCACTTCTAGCATGGCTCAGTCAAGTGCCTGGCAAGCGGATGCTGGCTGTTGTCAGGAGCCCTCAGTTCCTCCCCACATGGCATTCCACAGGGCTACTTGAGTATCCTTACAATATGGCAGCCAGATTCCTCCAGAGAGTCTGATCCAAGAAAGAACGAGGCAGAAACTCTTAATGTCTTTTATGACCTAGCTAGAGCAGTCACACAGTGTCATTTCTGTAACATCGTATGGGTCACACAGGTCATCCCTGCTTGCTGTGGGAGAGCAGTTCACAAGAAAATGAGGATAGCTGAGCGCCATCTTGGAGGTTGACAACTACAGTCAGTAATGGTGAAGGACAGGGATGTGGAAATAGATTCTCAGAAATGAATTCTTCTCGAAAGCTGTCAAATGAAAGCCCAGACCATAACTTGATTTCAGCCTTGTGAGACCCTAAGCAAAGAACCCAGTCGAATCTAACTGGACTTCTGACCTATCAAATTGTGAGATGGTAAATGGTGTTATTTTAAGCCTCTAAGTTTTTGGTAGTTTGTTACACAGAAATAGAACACTAATACAGAGTTGTTGTCAAAATGGACCATGGAATCTCAATTAGACAAGGAGAAACATAAAGTCAGGTAGTAGACTAAATGTGCCAATATGGTCAAAGAATTTTATGTGTGAATTGTGTGTGTTGGAGGGATGGAAGACCTGAAGGGACAGGGGCTAGTGATGACAACAAGGACTATTTGATTTCAAACATAATTCAGTTTCTGATGATGACAAAATCTGAATGGATAGACTGATGGATGTATAGATTGATAAATGTATGTATGTATGGATGGATGGATGGATGGGTGGATGGATAGAGAAAAACAACGTTCTTTCTTTAGAATAAGACGTTCTAAACTGATCAGTTGTTTGGAAATTTAAAAGGCAAGAAAGTTCATCTCTCATTTCTAGTCTCTGAATAAATAAGAAAAAGAAAGCAAAAATTGAGTTAGCTACATGAATGAACAGTCTTTCAATTACTTAGGTTAAATCAATTGAAGAAATCAATTTTGTTTTTCTTTAGAAAACATTTCATATTTTCAACCATAAGCACTTTTAAAATATGTGGTTTTTTAAAGTTCCTTAAATGTGGTCGTGGTCCAAGAAAGTATCGGAAGTTTGGCATTTTGTTTAGCTGTTACCTTCCCCCCAAAAAACAAAAACAAAAACAAACAAAAAAACCCAACTCTATTTAAAAATAAAAACCAGCAAACATACAAAACTTAACCAAACCACACATGATATATCCCAAGAACTTAATTCATGTTTATAAACTCAATAACTGAAGTAACGATAAGATCTAAAGCGGCTTCAGAATTAATATTACTAATTAATAAACACAACTTTGAAATATATCAACCATCTCAAAATGAAATACTCTATCCCTGAGTTATGACAAATGTGAACATATATATATATATGTATTTTATATATACATATAAAATGAAATAAATAGCCCTAACCCTTAAGAGTAGTTAGCCCTGTGTTGTCTGATTATGTTAAGAACCTTCAGTTATCTCCTCATTGACCAAATAACTCTGCTCCTAGAGATTCTCCATAAGACTGGAAGTAGCAAGGCACAAAACAATGACTATACATGGATTTTTATGAAAAAAATAGAAATGAGCTGAAAATCCAAAAATTTCTGAATGGCAATTACATTTTTATGTATCCATACAATGAAAACTTAAGCTGTCATTACAAGTCATGTCTCTAAAGAATATTTAAGGAGAGTATGGGCAGTGCTGATTCAATCATGTTAAATGAAAAATATGATATGCATATAGCATAGAATGCAAACTCCATAAAGGCTAGGAATTTTGTCTGTTTTGTTCGCTGCTGGATCCTTGGTACCTGAAACAATGCTTTGCACATAAGAGGCACTCAGTTAAAAATTGTTGAGTGAATGAAAGATAGTATGCTCATACTAGAGGTTTTCATGAATATATTTGCATTGAAAAACATGGATGAAAATGCTCCAAAATATTTCCAGGAATCATCTCTGGTTGGTCTGCTTATAGGTGATTTTAATTTTTTTCCCTTTACTATTTTCTTTCTGTAATTTATAAAGTAGCCACGATGGACACATATCCCTTTTAGCATAAGAAAAATTTAAAAATCTTATTTGAAAGAGAGAACTAGGGGACAGGACAAGTTGCATGACATATTTCTTTCAAAGCCAGAACAACTGTGGTAGATTAGGAATGGGCTATCACCTTAATTCTTCCTGATTCTTCCCACCTGGAGCCCCTCCACCCCACAGCCGTTATTTGGTCCAAGAACATACTTGCCAACTCAGCAAATGGGGAAATGCGTGGGTGGCTGGCTCTCCCTCCAGGAGCTCTTTGCCTGGCAGAGGCTGACCATTGGGTGGTATCCCCTCCTCTGCTGCTCAAGCATCCTATCCTCCCCTGAATACAACCTCCAGCTCATTCACATTGCGACATCTTTCATCCATGTTAGACTATAAGCTTCATCAAGGTTGGGCCAGATGTGCAGCTGATGAGTGGTGGAACTAGAGTGTGGACAGTCCTGCTTCACCTTGCTCCCTGCTGAGGGATATTCTCTAGTTAAGGGATTCTGCCCACTGACGTCCCTATAACTTCAGTCTGGCTCTCTGGAAACTGACAATACAATAATTACAAGAGAAACAATGGTTGTAGATCTTATTATGGATTGCAATATTCCCATAGCTCCTTTGCTCTTACAAAACCCTTACCCTAGTCCGGAGTAATCTCCTAACTTCCACTCACAGTGAGTTACCCCAGCCACACCGAGTTTCTACCCATCCCTCCAACACTGTTCTCTCTAGGGTCTTCGTACTTGCTGTTTCTAGCGTCATAGCCCAGAAATCGTTGCCTATCTCCATTCATTTAAAAAATTGTTTTGACTTTGTTAGAGTCCCCACATCCCACTCCATCACATCCAGGAAAAAAAGGAACCTAATGTCATGAGTTCCAGTGATTCCCCAGAATTTAGCACAGTTCGCATGAGACATGGGCGTGCAAAATGCTTATTAAATGAATGAATGCTCCATTGTTGGTGTCCGATAGAATTTTATTCATCATTTATACCTGACTGTAACAGGCAGGGTCTCTGAATTCCTCTGATTGACACTATGCGGAGAATAGGGGCTTCCAGACAGGACCCACCTGTCACTCCACTGTAATATAGCATCTAAGGGACAGACTGCAGTTCCTGGTGCCCCATGGGGCTCTGCACCAGGGCTGGAGCATGGGAATCTTCTTGCTTTCCAATTTGCAGGGTGAATAGGGTGAGACTCTTCTGTCCCTCCTTCCCTCCTTGCTCCTTCTCTGGTATGGAGCCACCTGAGGCCTTCTAGTGAGGCTGGAGGGAAGATATAGGAAGTTCCAGTTCTTGCCCAAATCCTTCTCACTGCAGCTGGAGACAGCTTTGCTGGGTCGCCTGCTCCAGAAGGAGGTGGAAGAGGAAGGAGGCAGGGTCTCTGTCTACCCTCCTTCCCAGATATGGAAACATTTACAAGGTCTGTGCTTACTCCCTTCCTGAATATGGAAACTAATTAGGTCAAGGCCTCCCCCAATCCTGGATGTGGAAACAGTAATGCTTTTTTTCCCTTGCTAGCAAGATTGCATTCCCTAGATCTACCTGGTACAGAAATCTTGTGGCTTAAGCGTCAGTGCAGTCGGCTCAGGCAATCCCCCCTCTGCTGAGGGGTGGAGGAGTTGGGGGAAAAGGCCTCCTTCCTTGCCCTTGAGAGGGCCTCCAGCCCCAGCTGGAGGGATTAAGGGAAGGAGGCTCCTGGCGTCCCTCAGTCTGGGTGGCTGCCTGGGAGCATCCCAGGAGAGACTGAGTGGGCCGCAGGGCTGGAGGCTCCCAAATCCATCGGAGACCTGAAGGTCATTAGAGCTGTGGCCTTCAAATTAGGTTACTTGTAACCCTGGAGGCATGCACACCCTGCAAGGGGTGGAAGAAAGGAGGATTGTTTACCAGAAGCAATTTCCCAGAGAGGCACCCTGTGGTTCTCTTTTCACTGTGGCCCTTCTACCACTTTACAAATGAATAGCACCCTTCTTCCCCACCCCCCTCAATCTCACCGAGTTTTCTTGTCCTGGGGTGTAAGAAAACCCTCAGGATCCAAAACCAAGAGAAGATTAGAAATACCATTTAAAGCAGGAGGGAGCGAAAATGTCAGAATTTGCTTCTGACAGATTGAGGTTTACGTCAAGTGAAAGGAATATGTTGATAATGATGCAATGTCTTCTATTTCCCAGGACATTTATCTGGACGTGTAGGAAAAAGGCTTTCACTAGCTTTTGCTGACAGATGATTGCAAATTGTAGCTCCATCTCCAATAGTCAATAAATATCCAATTCACTGTTATTCATTTCTCTGCTAGTTTATTCCTACCAAGCATTATTTCACAGAGTCAACTGAAATGGCGACTGTGTGTGGATTCTACAATATGATTATATATCATTAGTAGTTATTATGTATAAGATTATTATACTTATATGTAATTAAGTAAGTGATTAATATATAATGTATATTTAATTCTATGTTATTTATAATATAATAATAATAATCTACAGTAAGTGAGAGACATACTCCTTTTGTAAGCCCTGTACTTTCCTGATACCTTTCTCCTTGAATTTCATTGAATATTGTCTCATTCTAGCAGTAAGTAGCAATTGAATACTGGCTCTTTCTAGCAATCGGCAACATTCATCAAAGATAAGTACCTGAGCTAAGCAGTCTCACAATTGGGTTCTCACAATATAACCTGTTGGTTGGACACTTTCAGAGTTCTTTTTTTTTTTTTTTATGTAGGGAAATCGCGTCACCAAAGGGAGAGGTACTTTGTCCAATAGCTAATACACAGCACAGCCAAGCTTTGAACCCAGCTTGTTGGGGAGGGAGAGTTCTGATTCCTAACTAACCACTGCACACTACTACCTCATTCCTGCAGAGCTGTACAAGTTGAAGCCCAGTGTTCGGGGTGTGGCAATTTTGTGTGCCACTTGGCACCAGAACTTTCTTCTCAAATACTATTGGAAAACCAAAGAGACTGTCACATTCTTCTAACACTACCTTTGTATCTGCATCTGGGCCTCTATGGTTTCCCTTCCCCTGTTGCTATGCATGAACTCCTACACCCCTCTCTAAGGCTACCCTCTCACATTGGATCCCATTCTTTTCTCTGTTCAAGGGCATCATTCTAGCATTCTCTGCCTCTCTTGCATCGCCAAAATTTCCTCTTCTTCTGGAACATTCTCATCAGTACACCAACATGCTGTACTATATAACCCATCCTAAAAAGTCCACTTTGACCTCGTATCTCTATTCAGCTACTCCACCATTTATTTCCCTTCTCCTTGTTAGATCTAACTCTACAGTCCCTCTCTCTACTTCCACATAACTCCTTCTTTCCTAACCCCATTCCAATCAAGTTTTCCACTATACCATCCTCCTGAAAGGACAACACTAACCCCCACATTGACAAATCCAGTAATTGAGTTTCAGCTCTCCAAAGCACACTCCTGGAGTCAGCAGGGTGGAGATCAGCCCCCCTGAGCTATAGGAAATGAGAGTGAGGAAAGGATGTTTCAGAAGAGATGTAGTGAAGTTTTGGCAGGCAAAGACAACATATGGGATTGCATATATAGTAGCTATTATAAGAAAAGCAAGGAATGCATGTATGTTCAGATAATGAAATACACAAATCAGCTTAATTCAGATCACATTCATATTTTCCTTCTTCACTCACACGTTTCTGGTGGAGTAGCAAATATTTCTGGTCACTTCTTTCTATTCAACATTCAGCAAGTCATAGTTTACACTTAGTTGGGGCTGACTATATGTAAGGCACGGTTTTGTGTATTTTGCATAGATTTTCTTATTTTATTCTCTTCACAATCCTCTGAGGTCATACTTTTTAAAAAATCATCACCCCTTCTTCACAGATGAAGAAACTGAGGTATACAGAAGTTAAGTAACTTGTTTACAGACACAAAGCATGTTTTATGGAGCTAGAACGAGAGTTGAGGCAGGATAACTCCAGATTCCATCCTTCGACCACCACATGTTTTGATGTGTCTCCAGAACTCAACTCATTTTAAATGGAATTCTCATGCAGCATGGCATCAGTAGGCAGAAATGTCCCTTTATATGAAGTTCCTTCAAGGAATAGCAACTCATATATTAACATCAATGTATTATGTACGAAGGTACATCGATCATATGATGGTGGTTTACTCGAGGTAGTCCTATAGGACTCTCCTGGTTTCAGGAGAAAGAAGGCAGGCTTAGTTCACTTTAAGCCTCCTCCTGCTCAAAATGAGGGTTTTCAATCAACACATGTGGGCACTCTAGAATGGCAGGGGTGTAGCTGGTCATAGAGGGCTGTGAATGACAGAAACAACTCACAGTAGTTTAGGCAAAGAGGGGGAATTTCTTGGCTCTGGTAACCAAACCCCAGGGAGGGAAAGGATGTAGCTTTGCTCAGGGTGATAGAATGCAGCCAGCAGCTGTGACTTTCTCCCACTTAAGTTGACATGTTGGCAGCATGCTGTCACACAAGACTTCCCCATGAGGTCAGAACAGTGTTATTCCTAGGTTATTCATCTGTGAAGTGTCTTGCTTCCCTTATCCTGAAAAGAAGTTTCTTAACTGGTGTGTCCTGGGCCTCACACTAAGCCCATGGCACAGAGAATAATACAATAGACCACTTTTGGTGGAAATGTGAGTAGAGGAGAAGCAGTCCCCAAAATAGGGGGCAGCATTAGTATCCCCAAAGAAACAAGGAGGAGTGCTACATAGTTCAAACCAAAATCTTCTTTGTGGTGTCTCAGGACCTCCTTCTTAGAGGAAGTAACTTATGTATGTAATGAGGGCCTAAAAACTGATCTGGAGCTTGTTGAAAAGAAGAAGATAAGAGGAACAAGAATTCGACTTGAGAGTGGACATGTGAAAAAGTTTAGGGTGGGAGAGTTGAGGGAGCCAGACGGAGTTTATTCTCACAAGTGCGTAGAGGTATAGTGATGGAGTCAGATGAAGTGTGGCTGCAGAGGAGGCCACAGTGAGCCTCATGGAGCCTGAACTGGATCTTAAGGGTATGCTTTGGATAGGTGTAGTGGATATAAGGTTTTGCTTACCAAGTCTTCACTCTTTTAGCAGTCAGACACCCTTTTCATTTTGGAGAACCCCCTTTCCAACCCTCTCAGTATATGGGGCTTATGGAGAGCTGGCCTCTCTACTCAGCTTCTGCGACCTCTGCCTGGTCAACAGAAGCCACTGCAATTGGCTCTAGGATGGACATGTGACTCAATGTAGGCCAAAGAAACGGCCCTAAGAGTTTTGCTGCAAGTGTTGGGGTTTATTCCTGCTAGGGAGACCAGAGCCTAGAGATGCACAGAGATGAAGCTCTGATAAAAATTTCTGAGGACCTGGGTCCATCTATTCCTAAAGCCAACTACCCCTGGGCCTCTCAGTTACCTAATTCAGTAAACAACTTTAATGTTTGTTTGTTTATTTTTGCTTTAGCAAACAATATTTCTGTCTCTTGTCACTGAAGATTTGTTTCTAAGCAGGTGAGGGACAGATTTGTGTTTTGGAAGGATGTTCTTTTGGCTGGAGAATAGTATGGAGAAAGCAAGTGTGGAGGCAAGCAAGCATTAGAGAATTCTGCAACTTAGGAGATGGATCAGTGCAAGAGATGGTAAATGGATGCATACAGTTTAAAAACATGAGCGAAATGGGAGATGCATTTATGTGGTAGACTCCACAAGACATGGCAACTCTTTGGGATATGGGGAATGGAGAAGAGGGAAGAGTTGGGAATGACTTTAATGTTTGAAATGGAGTAGTTACAAAGGCTTATGATAGGGTTTTTACCTGTTCCACATATTTCAGGTGTAAGTAGAAAAATGAACTCAGATTGGCTTAAGTAAAATAAGTGAGAATGTATTAGCTTAAGATCTGTAAAGGTCAATAGCTTCAAGTACAGTTAGATCCAGCATTTCAAAAGATGTCATCAAGGTGGATCTTTATGTCTCAGCCTCTGGAACCTACTTTCCTCAGATCTGGCTTCATTCTGTCCCAGGCTCTCCCCTCAAGGCGGTAAAGATGGCTCCCAACAGCTCCAGACATGGGTGCTACCAGCTGAACAATCCCAGTGGCAACAGAGTGCTTCTATTTCAATAGTTCCACTAAAGTTCCAGGCCTATCCATGAGTCAATGCCTGAGATGTTGATTGGACAGACCTGGGGCTTTTTTCTGGATCAGGAAGTGATGTCATCACCGCTCAAACTACAAGGACTAAAAGTGGGGGTAGCCTGCCTCCCCACATAAAATAGAAAGTATATGACCAGAATAAAGGGGAATGGATATCGAGTGGGTAAACTAACAGGTGCCCACCTCAACGAGTATGAGATAACATTCTGAGTAACAAAGGGGGATACTTTTTACACAGGGGGGTATAGAATGGGTGTGGGAGAGTGAGAGTCATCTTCAGGGAACCCAGTGGCATTGAGGGTCTGGGGCCTAGAGTGAGATTGGAGACTTGATTTAGCTGCCATTTTAGATGAAATAGTTGGCAAAAACCTCTTCGAGGTGATGATATTTAACCTGAGCCCCACAAGATGAGAAGGAGCCAGTCCTGATCTGGCATGGAGGTGGGAATTACCTTGATACAATGAAAAGGCAAAATGAAAACCAGTGAGGCCAGAGCATGGAGGCAGGACCTTGTGGGCTGGTAAGTCCCTCCTTGAATACTAACTAGTATGGAAACCATAGCGAAATCTTAAGTGGAATGAGTAGGGTAGGGTGTCAGTGACGCTATGAGAACTACCTGAAGGAGGGCAAGCCGACCGAATATATACAAAAGAGAAGTAGAGGGGAGAGAAGCAGAGCATTTCTATATCATCTTCCCACTCTGTTGAGGCAGTTTCTGTAAGTTGGGTGTTCCACACAATCCGACCCAGATTGGTGTAATTGGCCTCAGTTTATAACAAGAAATCAGCATCCCAAAACCACAACACAAATGAGTATCTGAGCCAGGCTATGTCTAAATAGGAAGATGTTCTTGCGAATGCTGGATCACAGAACTGCCATGTGGATTATAAATCTCATGAATTCTACAGCCAAAGCTTATGGACAAGTTGGGTCCTGCTAAGCACATTTTTTTTTGTAAAAAAGAAGACCCTGGAGTCTGAATACCTGGTTTGGGTCTCCTGAGCCTGGAATGCTCCTCCATTCAATCTCCTTGAGAAGAAGGGGTTAAACTGTTTAGCCCATTTGTCCTTGGAACCTCAGCTTGCATCCCACCCTGGAATTTTTCTCTGAGCTGCAAAGCCAGGCCAGCTGCCAAGTCATATATACATTACTGGGTAGCCAGGCAACGCAGTACTTTTTCTGGGAAGGCTCACAGTGTGGTGACTGTTTTGTAGACGCCAGATTCCAGATGGAAGAAAGACTTTAATCCCCAGCTTGGAGGCTGTTTGGCACATTTCATTCCTGAGATCCTGCGGGGGCCAATTTTTACTCTGACTCTCCAGTGCAGCCATTTTGTCACATTCTGTTTCTGATGTTTAAATTGTAATCCTCTACAAGTCGGTTTCTGTAGAGTGGGAAATTGGAGAGAAGTCTGGAGGGAAATTGGAAAAAGACATGGGAGCAAAACGATAAATTAGGTGAATGATAGAAGAAAGAGAAAAGGTCGGGAAAGTGAGGAAAAGAGGATCAACTTCTTGGGTGATTAGGGAATGCAAATCAAAATAACACAGTGCCAGATTTCACTTTCAAACTAATCACAAAATTAAAATATTGATAAAAGCCAGAGCTGCTGAGGGCAGGCATAAGTGAGTACTCACATCCATTTTCAGGGCATGACATCTTGGAGGATGATTTCGTAGGATTTAGCAACATTTTAAATAACACCGGACACAGAAAACATATTTCCAGTAATTAACTCTACAGAAATGCTCACAGAAGCACATAGTTTAGTTGGGAATTACAAAATATTGGAGATACTCTGTCTGTCTATCGTTATAGGAATATAAGAACAGATAGAGTTGTGCCCATATTGTGGAATCATAAGCAGCTGTCCAAAAGCTGGATGCAGAGTTGTGCATTTGGACATAGAAAGTTGCCTGGGACATACTGTTGGGTTAAAAAGAGAGAGAGAAAAAAAAAAATCAAGTTTGTGAGCCATATGTAGAGTTGGAACTCAACTCTATTTAAAAAATGTGTGTATGTATATATTTATCTATATTTACTTATACTTTTATACACACAAAAATTTCTGGAAGGAAAAATTAAATAGTAATAGTGGTTAGCACTGTGGTATAAAAAGTTGTCCTGAATTGAGTGTTGATTCAAAAAACAAAAAAGCAAGGTGCCATACAATGTATAGAATATGATTTCATTCCCATAAAAAAGAATCTCTGCATGTATGTGTGTGCACACACGGGGACACACATACTTCTTTTGTACAAAACTTTCTCAGAGAAACAAAAAACAAGAAAACATTAATAGTGATTGGCCCTGTGGAATTGGAATGACTTTCACTAGTTAGCTTTGTAGATTTCTGTATAGTTTGCAGTTTTTTTGAAGATTGTTACTATTTTTTTAATTTAAAAATCTTTTAAAATACCTTTCAGAAACTTATAATTATCAACCTAACATAAATATTTTTAAGCAATTTTCTGTATGAATCTCTTTCTCTGTCTCTCTCTCTACATGAATATATATACACACACCTATGTTTTATACATCCATATTA
The DNA here is from genome assembly GCF_902729225.1 of Pteropus medius. Lineage (NCBI taxonomy): Eukaryota > Metazoa > Chordata > Mammalia > Chiroptera > Pteropodidae > Pteropus > Pteropus medius. The sequence continues at coordinate 475,208 of NW_024349142.1, read as the reverse complement.
TATATATTTACATATATATATAAAATGTGTATATCCACTGACATGTATAATGTTTTATAGATGATAGATAGATAGATAGATAGATAGATAGATAGATAGATAGATAGATAGATAAATAGATAGATAAAAATGTTAATATTTTTTAAGGCTCATTATGTGGCAGGCGCTGTGCTGGTGGGCTACCCTGGGTACCAGAGAGGAGAAAGGGTTGGTAATTGTAACTGGAGTATCAGGATGGCTTTGGGAAGCTATTGGCTGCTGGTTACCCAATAGCCGAGGCGTGGTTTAGCCTAAACTGGGAGCGGTAGAGATGGGGAGACATGGCTAGATCTGAGAGGAGAGATTTGGACTGAGTGAGGACAGCTCTGAAGGAGACAAGATGAAAGGGGGCAGGGAGGAGAGACAGTTCAAGCCAGAAACAAGGGGATTTAGCTGCCACTGGATGAGAGAGGAAAGGGAAGAAGAAGAGACCTGGATGACCCTGTGATTCAGATGATGGTGATAAAACTCTACAGAGACTGCTCTGGATTGAGGTGAGGGAGGGAGAGCTGGTGTTTAGATGGACTTTGTTGAGTGCTAGTGCAACAAGGTTAAGAGTTGACGAAGAAACTATGGAGGTTTCTCAAAAATCAGACAGAACTATCACATGATCCAAAAATTCCACTTCTGGGTATATACCCAAAGGGATGAAAAGCAGGGATTCAAAGAAATATTTGTATACCCATGTTCACAGCAGCATTATTTGCAATAGCCAAAAGGTGGAAGCAACTCCCGTGTCCATCAATGAATGAATGGGTAAATGAAATGTCCATCTATACAATAGAACATTATTCAGCCTTAAAAGGAAAAGAAATTCTGACACAGGCTTAAATATGGATAGACCTTGAGGATATTATGCTAAGTAAAGTAAACTAGTCACAAGAAGATGAATACTATATGATTCCATTTATATGAGGTATTTAAACCAGTCAAACATATATATTTGTGTGCAGATATTTATATATATCCACAAAACCTTCACCACTATCAAGACAGTGAACATATCTACTGCCCCCAAAAGTTTCTTTTTGCCCTTTTACAGCCTCTTCCCTTTTGCCTCCTCACACTTCCTCCCTGAGAAACCACCAGTCTACTTCGTGCCACTATATTTCATTTGCTTTTTCAGACTTGTATATACATGGAAGCATGTAATATGTCCTCTTTTCTTATTTGGCTTCTTTTACTCTGTTTAATTGTTTTGAGATAATTATATGTTGCTGACAATTACAGTTTGTTCCTTTTCCTTGCTGTATAGTATTCCATTGCATGGATGCACCTCAATTTATCAGTTCATCTATTGATAGACATTTGAGTTGTTGCCTGATTTGGGCTATTAAGAATAAAATATCTATGAACATTCATATACAAGTCTTTGTATAGGCATGAGTTTCATTTTCCCTTGGGTAAGTCTCTGGGAGTGAAATGGCTGGCTCATACAGTATGCCTATGTCTATATCCTCCTATATGGTTCACAGGACACTGATTCAGGTTGCGTGGCAATGTACTGAATAATTTTTAGTATAAGTATGTCCCAAATAATACATGCACTTATAGTTTATGTGAAATTCAAATTTAGCTGAGTAACCTACATTTTTATTTACAAAATCTGAAAGTTCTAGACGTCTCTCAATTCTTTGAGGTCTCAGCTCAAATGTCATCTCCCCAGATAGTTCTTCACTAAATCCATCCCCACCTAGTACTGTTCCCAGCACCTTATCCAGCTTCATTTTTTTCCCTGTTGCTTCTCACAACCTGACTCTGTACATCAATTTCTTTGTTCATTTTCTATTTCTCCCCACTACTGCTGCACCAGCAACACAAGGTTAGGGATGTTGACTTGTTCTCTGTTTTATCCCCAGTACTTACAAGAGTGCATGGTACACAGTAGACATTCAAATAGTATTTTAAATAAATCTAAACTCCAGCTTCCTCGTGTTACATCAAAGCCCACAGCCCCTGTTGGTGGTTTGAAACTAAAAACAACTGAAGGCTTTCCAGATCATGTGTACGCATGTGTGTCCAGGCAGCTGCATCCAAGGACATAACTAACAGCTAAGCCCCCCTGGATCTATGCATTACTTGGTCAGCACATTCTCTTCCCAATAAAGTGGCTCAGAGCCCAGAGAGGTTTTGCAATCCTCACCACACCCCATGTGAAAAAATGTCTTCTAATCATTTTAGTTTACAGATGGATTTGAGGCACAGAGCCATTCAGGACAGATCAAGGTTGGGTGTGAGGCTGGCTTTGTTTTGCAAAGCGAATGGTAACCAGGACCCAAAACAGGGATCAAGAGGAGAAGTGCATTTGTGGGTAGAGGGATAGAGGCAGTAACCTGAATGTAAAAGAACTGAGACCCTGCAGTTAGTGGCATTTGGGAGCTGAGGTTGAGGAGAGAGATCTGGGCTAGAACTGGCACACCCTGTGGTGGCTGGGCTGTGGCCTTAGCTGAATTGTCTTGGAATAAAGTTTAGTGAGGAAGACAGGCAAGGACTGTCCACACCTTTTGTGGAATGCATAGGTTCTGTTGGAAGCAATTATCAGTTCAGGCTGATCTCAACTGAGTATGTGAGAAAAATTTACCATGATGGCCTAAATTAATAATATTTTTCTTCTATAACTGAGGATGGACTGTTATGGTTCAATAACTTCATTAAAAACCCAGGCTCCTTTTGTCTTTCCTCCTCATCTTTCATTGTGTAAGGCTCTCTTCCTTCTGGTCACAAGATGGCTGTTGTACTTCCAGGCATCACATCCATGTTCCAGACAGAAAAAAAGTGTAAAAGGCCGAATTTCCTCATGAAGCTTTGCTTTTTATTCAAGAATAAATGCCAAGATAATTTTTTGCCATGATTCATTGGCCAGAACTAGCTCGCCTGCCCCATTCATGCAGCTGCAAGGGAATTCTAAGGAGGTAGATATTTTTAACTGAGCACATTGCTGTGCTAAAAAAAATTAGAGTGTGTATTTAAAAAAATAAAAAAGAGTAGAATGGATGTCAAGTAGGCAATCAGAGTTTTTGGAATAGTCAGTGATAAAGTGGGAAGAGAACTTAGGAAAGAATTGGGTATGAACAGGGCTCCAGAAGCCAGGAGGGTAACTAGAAGGAGGGCTGAAGACTTTTTCCCCTTAAGAGCCAAGGTTTGGAGAAGAGTGGAGAAGGATATTAAAATACCTCTCTTCTTTATCAAATGCCTATTATGAGCTAGACAGCACACCAAGCCTTTTTCTAACTAGTTTTCTAAAACCTTCACCACCATCCACTGATGTAGACATTATCATCTCCTTTATACCGGAGGCAGAATGAAACCTTTCAGGAGTTAACTAACTCTTGTCACTGTTGCAGTTTCTTGAAACCGTTCATTTATTTGTTTGAACACGTAGTAAATTTACTTGACATAAAGATCCAAAGAAATAGAATATTCATTAAAGAGTGAATTTTTGTGCCTATTCCTGTGTCTCGCCTACCTAGGTCACCTCTCCAGAGACAATTACTGCTAACAATTACAGTCCATCTTCTTTATTTGCAGATTCCATATTTGTGAATTTGCCTACTCATGAAAATGCATTTTTAGCCCCCAAATCAATATTCATTGAGTTTTCAAAGCCATTCACTGATGTGCAGCAATGAAAAATTTGAGCAATTCCACGTGAACGTTCCTAGCTGAGTTTGGACAAGGTAATGATGCTCTTCCATCTTGTTTCAGCTCTCATGCTATAAACAAGTGCCCTTATAGCAATCTATTTAGTGCCACATTTGGGGAGAAATTTTTGTGATTGTTATTAGAGATTAGCCTGTTGAAAATGTCCTCCAAGCATAGGGCTGAAATACTGGCTAGTGTTCTCAAGTACAAGAAGGCTGTGATGTGCCTTATGGAGAAAATGTTTTAGATAACATTTCTATATATTTCTATAACTATAACTCATTCAGGCATGAGTTATAGTGCTGTTGGCCATGAGTTCAATTTCAACAAATCAACCATGTATTTTAATAAGGGGCCTTTAAATAAAACTCATATAAAACAAGTTTATGTGTAGATCAGTTGACGAAAATGTGATTCGATATTGGCTAAATCAGCATTCACAGTGGCTTTAGAGAACATAACTACCACCTATAACGGGAATTGACCATATATATCTTTGTAGAGATGTTCTGAGCATGTACCAGCTTACATATCTCTTTCTATTTGCTTATACCTTCCACACACACATAAATGTGTGCACATTTTAGACACTATTCTGCATGTTGATTTTTATACCTGGCAATATGTCTTGGTGATTGTCTTCTGTTAGTTTGCCCCCTAAGAAGTAGACACTGAAACAGCATTAGATATAAAAGAGATTTCTTGGGGGAAGACCTGTGAGGGAAAATTGAACAGGAAGCTTGGGGAGTCTAGGACAACTGTTGAATTCTGATGCAGGTCTGACTCTGAGTAAAGAAGAGAGTGGATTAAGGTAGGTTGGGTGGAAAAGTCCTAGCTTGCAGTATAGTTCTAGGAAGGTTCAGGAAGGCTGTTGGGGCAGTCCTCTAGTTAAAGTCACCTGCCTGAGGAGTCCTGTGCCTCCCAGGAGTGGGTCTGCACTGATATCCCCACTGGGTGCAGCCTGGGGTCAGTATGGCTTTGGTGCCATTACAGTGATGAATTTCAGAATGCAACAGCTGAGACTGTTGGCCAATGGCGTTAACTGTGGGAAGAGATCTGAGAAGTGCCAGCTCATGACTGCCATATCCTCTGTTGCTACAGTCATGCTGCCTCATTAATTTTAATAACTGAAAAAAGATTCTGATGAATAGATTTATCCACATCGATTGAATCAGTCCTGATGAGTGGGGAGTTTCTAATCTCTTGCTATTACAAACAACACTATGGTGGAAAATCTTATACACGAGTCCTTTTTCAAGAGTGTGTCTGCTACATGACAACTCAAAGAAGAATCATTGCAGCAAAGCATTTCTGAATTTGTAACTTTAACAAATATCATCAAATTGTTCTTCGGAGTATGTACCGTTACAGGTCATCCTCCTCCAACCCAACCATGCATGAGAGTAGCTGACTCCTACACTTTCACCAACACAGTACATGATCAAGTTTTTAATCTCTGACTACCTGCTGAGTGGGAAATGGTATGCTGAGGTTTTATTTGAGGTTTCTTTTATCATGGTTGAGGTTGACCATCTTTTCATACATATGAGAGACTATTGGTGTTTCTTTTCTGTGGACAGTTGGTATTTAAATTTGCTTGAGCTGTATGCTATCTATTCCTTCATTTGAATTTAAACCCTAGAAGGACAAAGGCTATGCTTGATTCTTACTGTCGTACGCCATCATCTAGAACACACCTGGCTCAGAGCTGGGGGATTGCACGGACAACCACAAGGCTGGCAAAGAGCAGTGCTGGAAATTGAACCCATTTTGCTTGGTCCTCAATGTACTGCCAGACACAGGATACCAGGTGGTTTATGTTAAACATCCCTTTTATCTCTCACTGCCTTTGCATGCATCGTTTCCCTATCTCGGCCCATGACAAGACCATGGCTCTGAAGATAACAAGAAGTATCAACCTTCATGTCACATGACTCCGGAATAGAGAAAAATGCATTTGAGCTAAGGATGAGTAGGCTGGAAAGTTGGTGCAAATCAAGACAGAACAGTTTGAGTTTTAACAGATGGCCCAGTTTCCAGAGGCAAATTCAACTCATCAACCTACCCTGGGAATTTCCTCTGGGCTGAAAAGCCAGGTTTGATTCCAAGAAATATATACATTGCAGTGTGATTAAGCAAGAGAGCAGTGTTCTTGGAGCCACAGCACCATGTGGTCAGTATTTGGGAGACATCCACTTCCTGACAGTAAACAGATTTAAATGCACCATCTGTTTTGCAGTTATTTTTCTGGACCCATTTTTAGTCAGCTTCTCTCTCTAATTTTCAGGTTCTGACAACCTGTTTTTCTTTTTCTTTTTGTTCCTTAAAATGACATAAACCAGTATTTGCTTTTTTTTCATGTACCAGGCTTGATTATTTTGAGTTCATTTATATACCTTCATTTGTTCCATAAAACTTAATAAGCAACACTTTTTTTTCTGTTGATTTTGTCATCAGTTACAATAAATAAGAACTTACAAAATAGTGTTTAATTTTGTCCTTTAACTGGTGGAAGGATATATATATTAGAGACATAAAAAAGAAAATTGATATGCAGGAGATGAGCAAAATTTAATCATGTACTCTTAAATTCTGTTAACTTTGGATAATTCTATTTATGTTTTTCTTTTAGGACATGAGAAAATTCCTTTGGGCAATTTCTTACAAGAGGGTCATTTATTATGTGTCTCATGACAATTTGACACTTCAGGACAGAAAATATGAAGGCCTTGGAAACCTCTTGTTGTTCATCCTGAGAACTCTTGGGTGTATGCAAATTTCCAATGATGATAGAATGAATGAGCTCAGTTTTGGGGTTCTGTTCACAGAGGCTTTATGAAACTTGAAAAGTCGATTTTTAAAAATGTTTATTTTCCATTGTTTTTATTTTTCACTATAAAAGTACTGCTTGTTTGCATAAGGAAAATCAATTCCCCTCAGCATTCCACAACCATGTTAAAAGACTTGCTGTGTGTTCTGTTAGTCTTTCTGTTTCTGTAGCTGCCTCATGTCCTGCTGTGGTTTTTCTAATTATATACTGAAAACTGCTCCTCATCCAGTGCCTAACTTCTCTATTTTTAATTCCCTTGCTGATTCTCACCCAGTGCAATTTGGGCAAGTCACTTTATCAGCCTGTGCCGTAGGGTTTATCAACCTGTACCACATGTAGGTTTCCAACACCCTCCTTCATTCATGCTATCAGTCAATTTTTATTATATGCCACATGTCCTGGGCCACTGCTTTCACAATTTCCAGGAGACCACATCCCCTGAGTATCAGTCCTGAACTGCTAATATCATTTTCATCCTCAATCACACACTTGGAAATCTCCACAGGGTGGATTGGACCACAGACCACATCAGCATCTGACATGTTATAAACTCGGCACCCCAACCAAAACCTTTCCTTTAACACTCTTTTGGGGGAACCAATGTGTCTCCAAATTAACTATTGAATGCTTATTTGCTGAAAGCCAAGTTTCCAAATGATCACATTGTTAAAATATCCCAATTCGCTGTCTTGTTCCAAGGTTTTTCTTAGAAAATAAAGTTGAAACATTTCACTTATTTGAATCAACAATACTACTTAATGAATATCTTCGGGACATTTACTATAGGCCAGGTGCAGTTCTCATGTCAAGATTAAAATAGTAAGACAGCATAAATTCTCATCCTACAGAATGTCCAGCCAAGTGGAGGAAATAGTCGAGAAGTACACAAATAGGGTAGAAGACCTAAATAGATATTTCTCCAAAGAGGAAATACAGATGGTCAATAGACATATGAAAAGATTCTTAAGATCACTAATCATCAGAGAAATACAAATTAAAACCACAATGAGATATCACCTCACACCTATCAGAATGGCTATCATCAATAAATCAAAGAACAAGTGTTGGTGAGGATGTGGAGAAAAGGGAACCCTCATACATTGTTGGTGGGATTGCAAATTGGTATAGCCACTATGGAAAGCAGTCTGGACGTTTCTCAAAAAATTAAAAATGGATCTACCTTTTGACCCAGCAATAGCACTTCTGGGTATTTGTCCAAAGAAATAATAATTCGTAAAGATCTATACGCCCCTGTGTTCATGGCAGTACAATTTACAATAGCCAAGATATGAAAGCAACCTAAATGCCCATCAACAGACAATTGGATAAAGAAGTTATGGTTCACATATATGATGGAATATTACTAAGCCATTAAAAAAGTGAAATCTTACCATTCGCAACAACATGGATAGACCTAGGGGTTATCACGCTGAGTGAAATAAGTCAGACAGAGAAAGATAAATACCATATAATTTCACTTATATGTAGAATCTAAGGAACAAAAAAAACCAACCTAATCGAAAATACACTCACAAATATAGAGGACAATCTGGTGACGGCCAGAGGGGAAGGGGTTGAGGGACTGAGAGAAAGGGGTGAAGGGTTAAAGAAGTATAAATTGGTGGTTGATAGATGGTCACAGGGATGCAGAGCACAGCATAGGGAATGTAGTCAACAGTAATGTAATGGATATGTGTAGAGCCAGAGGAGAGAAGGAGCAATCGGGAGATCATTTCATAAACTACATAAATGTCTAACCAGTGTATTATATACCTGGAACTAATAAAATAAAAAAATTTTAAAGTACATTATAATACATTAATAACATTAGGTAGTCATAAAAAATATAGCGTGAGGTAGTGAAAGAAGGCAGACAATAAATAGTATAATTAATATAATATAATAATATATAATGTAGTATAATATATGATATACATAATGGTATAGTATGTGATATATGATGTAACATGTAACATAAAAATGTAATATACTATTATATGTAATAATATATAATACAATATATGATATAACATGATATGTAATATAATAATATAATGTAATATAATGTTATATGGAATAATATAATATATAATATAATGTAATATAATGTTGTATGGAATATAATAACATGTAATCATGTGGTATATAATAATGGAGTATTTAATATAGTATAATATATGTGTAATAGAATCATATAATGATATAATGTAATATGTAATAATATAATGAGGTAATGTAATGTCAGGTAGAGAGAAATGAAGCAGGTTGAGGGGTAGAGAGTGAGGACCAGAACTGTTTATGTGCATAGACAGGAAGTGACCAGTGAACTGAAACTTGCAAGATGTGATCAATTCTGCCGTTGCAACATTTGGGGGAAGGGCAGAGGGAAGAGCAAGTGCAAAGGCTCTACGTGGAGACATATAGTGTGTTCAAGAAACAGAAAGGAGGCTTTGCAGATGCCACCGCTCCAGAGCCATTAGTCTCAAGCCTTGGTCAGCTCAACTGTGTTCTTTGACATTGCCATTGACTGCAAGCCCTTGGGCTGCATCTCCTTTGAGCTGTTTGCAGACAAAGTTCCGAAGACAGCAGAAAACTTTCATGCTCTGAGTACTGCGGAGAAAGGATTTGATTATAAAGATTCCTGCTTTTACAGAATTATTCCAGGATTTATGTGCTGGGGTAGTGACTTCACATGCCATAATGGCACAGGTGGCAAGTCCATGTATGAGGAGAAATTTGATGATGAGAATTTCATTCCGAAGCAAACAGGTCCTAGCATCTTGTCCTTGGCAAATGCTGTACCCAACACAAACAGTTCCCAGTTTCTCATCTGCACTGCCAAGACTGAGTGGTTAGATGGCAAGCGTGTGGTCTTCAGCAAGGTGAAAGAGGGCATAAATATTATGGAGGCCATGGAGCACTTTGGGTCCAGGAATGGCAAGACCAGCAAGAAGATCACCATTGCTGACTGTAGACAACTCTAATAAATTTGACTTGTTTTATCAGAAAGGAAGGAAAGAAGGAAGGAAGGAAGGAAGGAAGGAAGGAAGGAAGGAAGGAAGAAGGAAGGAAGGAAGGAAGAAGGAAGGAAGGAAGGAAGGAAGGAAGAAGAAAGAAGGAAGGAAGAAGGAAGGAAGGAAAGAAAGAAGGAAGGAAGGAAGGAAGGAAGGAAGGAAGGATGAAGGAAGGAAAGAGAGAGAGAGAAAGAAAGAGAGAGAGAGAGAAAGAAAAGAAAGAAAGAAAGAAAGAAAGAAAGAAAGAAAGAAAGAAAGAAAGAAAGAAAGAAAGAAAGAAAGAGAAGGGACTGTGGTGTGGCAGGAGTGGAGGGTATGAGGCAGACAGTGTGGGGAGGTCAGAGCAGATGGGAGAGCACCAACAGATCACATGGGACCTTGTAGGCACGCGTGAGGAGTCTGGATTTTATTCTGAGCATGAAGAGTTTAGAGCTTGTTCTGAGCATGATGAGGAGCCCTTGGATGGTTTCACTCATCGTGGTGACATCTTACCTGCATTTTGCTTTTGCTGTATAGGGGCAGAGAGATGGGGCAACAGCTAGAGAGAGACTCGGGATCTAGAAGGCACTGCTTTTTAAGATGATAGATGTTACAGCCTGTCTGCACATTGGTGGGAATGACCTAGTATGGGGAGGAAACCGAATGGTTGATGCGGGAAAGAGAAGATGTCCAAATAACATTCCCGAGCAGATGACCAGTGATGGGATGGGACCTTCAAGGGAAGGAGCTGGAAACTGAATTTGCCAAATAGACAATCTGCCAAATTGAGTACTCACTGTAAACTAATTTCTATTAAATATTTATTCCTGTGACAGCACATAGTGCTACACGGGAAGGTGTTAATGAACCTCAAGCGTAAGTTTTTTCTTTGATGTTTTGGTTTCATTTTAGTTGAAAGTGTGTCATTTTGGTTTTGCTCTAGCTTTTGTTTCTCTCCGGCAGGTTTAGCTCAGCTTCGTAGCCTGCTGTGCAAATCTAGCCCAGTCACACATCAGATTTGGGTGTAATTCTCATTTTGGTCACGGAACACCTCTTGAATGTTTAAAACATGCCAAAAACATTTATGTGGTTGTGGTGGGTAACATATCTGAATGTTAAGAGAATTTTAAAAGGCAAAAAACAATCATGAAAATGGATTGGATGATAGAAACATGTTCTGTCGTTTATAACATCCTTGACACAGAATACTCTTTGTTGAAACACCAAGAAATTCTCATTTTAAGATATAAAAAGCCTCAGAACACACTAAACTTCAATTTGGCCATGACGAAACAGCTGCAGTCAATGTAAATCTGAACTAAAACTAAACTTCCCTAAAATGAAACTAAAACCTCAAATGGAATTATTCAAGCATCGCAGATGTCTCTGTGTTCCAAACGGACTTCTGTAACTGTCAGAAATAGTTAAAAGAAACATATTCTGTTGTTTGTTGTTGTTGTTAGTTGTTGTTAAATGGAAGAATGAAGTAAATTTAGACATTTAAGGAATTAACCATGAAACAAAAATGGTCGTTTGGAGAACTGATTTTCAGTGAATTGACTTTGAGCTGGTAATGTCTAAACACCATATATCCTATATTGGGGGTTGGTTTTATAATTATCTTTAAATGTTCAGATGTATCTGCTTATACATTCCTCTCTATCTGTGATGTATTTCATTGTCAGATAAGGAAATTCCCATGGCTTACAAGGAACGGAGACCAGTTTTGAAATCAAATTGTTTGGAAAGAAGCTGATGGGCATGGAAACAGGATATTTAGATTAAAGAGAAAAATAGGTCCCGCTGTTGCCAGATGCTGTTTCAACACATCACTCTGCTGGACTTTTGCCCCAGGCTAAAAGCAAGCTGCCATTCTAACATATACACATGTCAGGGAGGTCGGCAAAGGAACAATGTTCCCGAACACACAGCCACACGTGCTTGGCTTTCAGGAGTTCCTCTGCCCTGCAAGAAACAGACAACTCATCCATCCCTTCACACACCCTATCCTTGGAACCTTTTCTTTCAACTTATTTTTTTGTAATGTTCATATTCTAATAACTTTATCTTTCCTTCCTTCCTTCCTT